>NC_091300.1:31006236-31103959 GCF_038502225.1 Cherax quadricarinatus | reverse complement strand
CTTCATCAAATAGAGTCATACTTCCTAATTGTGACACTAGGCTTTCTGAATCTGAATCATAATCAGACATCTCTGTATGAGCAGGAAACAATATATCTTTAATTAATGCTCTGACAGTTTCTGCGGTGTAATTCCTGTTATACTTCACACCGAGATATTTGGCTACTTGCCAACACGTCTGAAGTTTTAATGTACTTAACTCAGACAAAGTCAGAGTATCAATTAACTGTTTCACTTTGGCATACATCACGAAAATAATTGTACTACGAGAGAGTGATTATGGGAAACTATAATCCTAATAGGAATTTCAGTGTTGGTTGTCTTGGAGCTGGAGCTCATAAACAGTATTTCCATCTCCTTGGATCAAGAGACTCAGTCAGGTACATACATCCACCTGGTATGTTGTACAAGACTAAACTCAAAGTCTTCAGATTAGGAAAGTACTCAAAGTGTTTGATCATAGATTCACCAGTATGTCAAATTGGACAATTTCTCCAACACCTTGGATCAAGAGCCTCCCGGACAGGCCCCCATTTGTTACAAAAAACGCGATTCTAAAAGCTTAGAGATCTCCAGTGAATACTAGAAAGGACTGCCCTTTAGCATCCAGCCTGTTACTGGGTTTTCGTAACAAGTAGTCAGTATCCTTGTCCAATTATCCATTAAAATTCAGTATTATTCAATAGTGCTTCAGGATTACAACTGGTAGGCTACTAACTAGAGAAATTAAAATTTAATAAATTTATTAAGTCTAGAGGTATATTATCAAAGTAAATTAAATTAATCACAGTAATCAAAGTAATATCACATCTCTCGAGTTCAATATTATTGTGCTGAAAGCACATATCACATTTATAATTCTTAAGTACCGTCTGGTACATTAACATTTAATAAGATATTACAAATATGTACAGGTAAGTTTGTGTATGTATGTAAGTGCTCTAAGTAGTTCGCTATGTCTCACGACTCAACTAGACTTAAACAAGTGACTGACAAAGTCCTCACATAAACTAACTTCTTGACCGACTGGCAACCAGAACAGTCTGCTTGAACAACAAAAGAACACTAAGCCCAATAGCAATACAACAAGCAACTGCGACACAGAATCAGGAACAAGGAGATAATATAATGACACTAAGTAGAGACCATCAGCAGATCCTCCACAAAAGTTACAAAACTCCCATAATACTGAATCTAAGTTCAGCATAAGAAAATACCCGACTGTGACAATACACATAAACCAGTACAAATTGAGTCAGAAGCAACAGCTCAGGACCTGAGATGCTCGGAGTGTCTAAGCGACACACAACCTCAGTACAACGTCGAAAATCACTAAGTCTATACAATGTTCTGTGAACAGAGTTCTACAGAACTAACAAGAATAATGAGACAGACAATCTGTCCAACCACCAAGCGAGTCTACAGCAGACTGAATACTTCAGACCAGGTGAGGACACCCCCCCTCGATCATGTGATAGCTCCGTGGGCAGCAGTCGCCCATCAAGAAGCAGAAGCCGGCAGTATAACGAGCAACAAGGGATAATTACAGTAGTTTGACAATCGAGACTTGAACTGAGCACATAATATGTTACATCCTAACAACATAAGTCAAATAACAATATAAAGCAATACATTTACGATTTAGCTATTATCGCAAATATAAGCAATATAAAATTATATGGAAAGGTAATAATTATATATATACATAATAATCATTGCAACCATTCAGGGGTTGCAACAATTGTGGTCCCTCGCAGGGAGGTAAACACAGCACCACCACAGGTAGTGTTCATTGTGGTCCCTCGCAGGGAGATAAACACAGCACCACCACAGGTAGTGTTCATTGTGGTCCCTCGCAGGGAGGTAAACACCACCACCACAGGTAGTGTTCATTGTGGTCCCTCGCAGGGAGGTAAACACAGCACCACCACAGGTAGTGTTCATTGTGGTCCCTCGCAGGGAGGTAAACACCACCACCACAGGTAGTGTTCGTTGTGGTCCCTCGCAGGGAGGTAAACACAGCACCACCACAGGTAGTGTTCATTGTGGTCCCTCGCAGGGAGGTAAACACAGCACCACCACAGGTAGTGTTCGTTGTGGTCCCTCGCAGGGAGGTAAACACAGCACCACCACAGGTAGTGTTCATTGTGGTCCCTCGCAGGGAGGTAAACACCACCACCACAGGTAGTGTTCGTTGTGGTCCCTCGCAGGGAGGTAAACACAGCACCACCACAGGTAGTGTTCATTGTGGTCCCTCGCAGGGAGGTAAACACAGCACCACCACAGGTAGTGTTCGTTGTGGTCCCTCGCAGGGAGGTAAACACAACACCAGCACAGGTAGTGTTCATTGTGGTCCCTCGCAGGGAGGTGAACACAACACCACCACAGGTAGTGTTCATTGTGGTCCCTCGCAGGGAGGTAAACACCACCACCACATGTAGTGTTCATTGTGGTCCCTCGCAGGGAGGTAAACACAGCACCACCACAGATAGTGTTCATTGTGGTCCCTCGCAGGGAGGTAAACACAGCACCACCACAGGTAGTGTTCATTTTGGTCCCTCGCAGGGAGGTAAACACAGCACCACCACAGGTAGTGTTCGTTGTGGTCCCTCGCAGGGAGGTAAACACAACACCACCACAGGTAGTGTTCATTGTGGTCCCTCGCAGGGAGGTGAACACAACACCACCACAGGTAGTGTTCATTGTGGTCCCTCGCAGGGAGGTAAACACAGCACCACCACAGGTAGTGTTCATTGTGGTCCCTCGCAGGGAGGTAAACACAGCACCACCACAGGTAGTGTTCATTGTGGTCCCTCGCAGGGAGGTAAACACAGCACCACCACAGGTAGTGTTCATTGTGGTCCCTCGCAGGGAGGTAAACACAACACCACCACAGGTAGTGTTCATTGTGGTCCCTCGCAGGGAGGTAAACACAGCACCACCACAGGTAGTGTTCATTGTGGTCCCTCGCAGGGAGGTGAACACAGCACCACCACAGATAGTGTTCATTGTGGTCCCTCGCAGGGAGGTAAACACAGCACCACCACAGGTAGTGTTCATTGTGGTCCCTCGCAGGGAGGTAAACACAGCACCACCACAGGTAGTGTTCATTGTGGTCCCTCGCAGGGAGGTAAACACAGCACCACCACAGGTAGTGTTCATTGTGGTCCCTCGCAGGGAGGTAAACACAGCACCACCACAGGTAGTGTTCATTATGGTCCCTCGCAGGGAGGTGAACACAGCACCACCACAGGTAGTGTTCATTGTGGTCCCTCGCAGGGAGGTAAACACCACCACCACAGGTAGTGTTCATTGTGGTCCCTCGCAGGGAGGTAAACACCACCACCACAGGTAGTGTTCATTGTGGTCCCTCGCAGGGAGGTAAACACAGCACCACCACAGGTAGTGTTCATTGTGGTCCCTCGCAGGGAGGTAAACAGCACCACCACAGGTAGTGTTCGTTGTGGTCCCTCGCAGGGAGGTAAACACAGCACCACCACAGGTAGTGTTCATTGTGGTCCCTCGCAGGGAGGTGAACACAGCACCACCACAGGTAGTGTTCATTGTGGTCCCTCGCAGGGAGGTAAACACCACCACCACAGGTAGTGTTCATTGTGGTCCCTCGCAGGGAGGTAAACACAGCACCACCACAGGTAGTGTTCATTGTGGTCCCTCGCAGGGAGGTGAACACAGCACCACCACAGGTAGTGTTCATTGTGGTCCCTCGCAGGGAGGTAAACACCACCACCACAGGTAGTGTTCATTGTGGTCCCTCGCAGGGAGGTAAACACCACCACCACAGGTAGTGTTCATTGTGGTCCCTCGCAGGGAGGTAAACACAGCACCACCACAGGTAGTGTTCATTGTGGTCCCTCGCAGGGAGGTAAACAGCACCACCACAGGTAGTGTTCGTTGTGGTCCCTCGCAGGGAGGTAAACACAGCACCACCACAGGTAGTGTTCATTGTGGTCCCTCGCAGGGAGGTGAACACAGCACCACCACAGATAGTGTTCATTGTGGTCCCTCGCAGGGAGGTAAACACAGCACCACCACAGGTAGTGTTCATTGTGGTCCCTCGCAGGGAGGTAAACACAGCACCACCACAGGTAGTGTTCATTGTGGTCCCTCGCAGGGATGTAAACACAGCACCACCACAGGTAGTGTTCATTGTGGTCCCTCGCAGGGAGGTAAACACAGCACCACCACAGGTAGTGTTCATTATGGTCCCTCGCAGGGAGGTGAACACAGCACCACCACAGGTAGTGTTCATTGTGGTCCCTCGCAGGGAGGTAAACACCACCACCACAGGTAGTGTTCATTGTGGTCCCTCGCAGGGAGGTAAACACCACCACCACAGGTAGTGTTCATTGTGGTCCCTCGCAGGGAGGTAAACACCACCACCACAGGTAGTGTTCATTGTGGTCCCTCGCAGGGAGGTAAACACAGCACCACCACAGGTAGTGTTCATTGTGGTCCCTCGCAGGGAGGTGAACACAGCACCACCACAGGTAGTGTTCATTGTGGTCCCACGCAGGGAGGTAAACACCACCACCACAGGTAGTGTTCATTGTGGTCCCTCGCAGGGAGGTAAACACCACCACCACAGGTAGTGTTCATTGTGGTCCCTCGCAGGGAGGTAAACACAGCACCACCACAGGTAGTGTTCATTGTGGTCCCTCGCAGGGAGGTAAACACAGCACCACCACAGGTAGTGTTCGTTGTGGTCCCTCGCAGGGAGGTAAACACAGCACCACCACAGGTAGTGTTCATTGTGGTTCCTCGCAGGGAGGTAAACACCACCACCACAGGTAGTGTTCGTTGTGGTCCCTCGCAGGGAGGTAAACACAGCACCACCACAGGTAGTGTTCATTGTGGTTCCTCGCAGGGAGGTAAACACCACCACCACAGGTAGTGTTCATTGTGGTCCCTCGCAGGGAGGTAAACACCACCACCACAGGTAGTGTTCATTGTGGTCCCTCGCAGGGAGGTAAACACAGCACCACCACAGGTAGTGTTCATTGTGGTCCCTCGCAGGGAGGTAAACACAGCACCACCACAGGTAGTGTTCATTGTGGTCCCTCGCAGGGAGGTAAACACAGCACCACCACAGGTAGTGTTCATTATGGTCCCTCGCAGGGAGGTAAACACCACCACCACAGGTAGTGTTCATTGTGGTCCCTCGCAGGGAGGTAAACACAGCACCACCACAGGTAGTGTTCATTGTGGTCCCTCGCTGGGAGGTAAACACCACCACCACAGGTAGTGTTGATTGTGGTCCCTCGCAGGGAGGTAAACACAGCACCACCACAGGTAGTGTTCATTGTGGTCCCTCGCAGGGAGGTAAACACAGCACCACCACAGGTAGTGTTCATTGTGGTCCCTCGCAGGGAGGTAAACACAGCACCACAACAGGTAGTGTTCATTGTGGTCCCTCGCAGGGAGGTAAACACAGCACCACCACAGGTAGTGTTCGTTGTGGTCCCTCGCTGGGAGGTAAACACAGCACCACAACAGGTAGTGTTCATTGTGGTCCCTCGCAGGGAGGTAAACACCACCACCACAGGTAGTGTTCATTGTGGTCCCTCGCAGGGAGGTAAACACAGCACCACCACAGGTAGTGTTCATTGTGGTCCCTCGCAGGGAGGTAAACACAGCACCACCACAGGTAGTGTTCATTGTGGTCCCTCGCAGGGAGGTAAACACAGCACCACCACAGGTAGTGTTCATTGTGGTCCCTCGCAGGGAGGTAAACACAGCACCACCACAGGTAGTGTTCATTATGGTCCCTCGCAGGGAGGTGAACACAGCACCACCACAGATAGTGTTCATTGTGGTCCCTCGCAGGGAGGTAAACACAGCACCACCACAGGTAGTGTTCATTGTGGTCCCTCGCAGGGAGGTGAACACAGCACCACCACAGATAGTGTTCATTGTGGTCCCTCGCAGGGAGGTAAACACAGCACCACCACAGGTAGTGTTCATTGTGGTCCCTCGCAGGGAGGTAAACACAGCACCACCACAGGTAGTGTTCATTGTGGTCCCTCGCAGGGAGGTGAACACAGCACCACCACAGGTAGTGTTCATTGTGGTCCCTCGCAGGGAGGTAAACACAGCACCACCACAGGTAGTGTTCATTATGGTCCCTCGCAGGGAGGTGAACACAGCACCACCACAGGTAGTGTTCATTGTGGTCCCTCGCAGGGAGGTAAACACAGCACCACCACAGGTAGTGTTCATTGTGGTCCCTCGCAGGGAGGTGAACACCACCACCACAGGTAGTGTTCATTATGGTCCCTCGCAGGGAGGTAAACACCACCACCACAGGTAGTGTTCATTATGGTCCCTCGCAGGGAGGTAAACACCACCACCACAGGTAGTGTTCATTATGGTCCCTCGCAGGGAGGTAAACACCACCACCACAGGTAGTGTTCATTATGGTCCCTCGCAGGGAGGTAAACACCACCACCACAGGTAGTGTTCATTATGGTCCCTCGCAGGGAGGTAAACACCACCACCACAGGTAGTGTTCATTATGGTCCCTCGCAGGGAGGTAAACACCACCACCACAGGTAGTGTTCATTATGGTCCCTCGCAGGGAGGTAAACACCACCACCACAGGTAGTGTTCATTATGGTCCCTCGCAGGGAGGTAAACACAACACACCAGAGAGACCAGTAAAACACAACAATAATTTATTGTTGTTATTGTTACGGATACATGTACGGTTAAAGATGAAGGTATGGTTAAAAATGAAAGTATAATCACAGATGAACGTATGATCACAGATGAACGTATGATCACAGATGAACGTATGATCACAGATGAGCGTATTGTCACAGATGAACATATAGTCACAGATGAACGTATGGTCACAGATGAACGTATGATCATAGATGAATGTATAGTCACAGATGAACGTATAGTCATAGATGAACGTATAATCAGAGATGAACCTAAGGCCACAGGTGAACGTATGGTCACAGATGAACGTATGGTCACAGATGAACGTATGGTCACAGATGAACGTATGGTCACAGATGAACGTATGATCACAGATGAACGTATGGTCACAGATGAACGTATGTTTACAGGTGCAAGCAATGGTACAAGTGTGCTTAGATTGTCATAGGACAACTACAATACGCATTACGCTGGTGTCAAATCGCTGCAACTCAAAAATAATCGAATCGAGACAGAACGAGAGGAAACAACTCATCAACAAACTGGGATTCACGAAACTCCCCCTCCCCCCCCATGTGTGTGTCACACGAATACACAGTAGACTCATATTATTATTATTATAATCAAGGGGAAGCGCTAAACCCGGAGGATTATACAGCGCCTGGGGGGGGATGTGGAAGGCATTCAGGCTTAATTCGGGGAACTGGAGCACAGATCCAATTCCCTAAATCAAGAGCCCTTCACCAACATCAAGGAACCTTCCTTGAGGGGGAAGTAGACTCATAACTATCTCTGGCGGTACTACTTTGTTTTCTCGTTGCCTCCGAGGCTGCTGCCTCGTTAACTCTTTTACTCACACAATGCTAACCGCTCGTTTAATATTTAACAACGCCCATTCAGGAATTTCCATTAAATAAATGACGTAAAGAGATTAACGATGACAGTAATGTCATGGTACGGTTATGATCGGTTTGAATTTATTGAGTTTTAACTCAAAACTATTTACTGAATAGCGTTTAATAACATCGATACTAACTTTGACATAGATACTTTTAAATTATTTCACTGAATTTGATCGATCAGTCATAACAGTGCATATTTTAACTCTGTTAAATCACAGTGGTGAGTTTAAGGATTTATTAATTTGTATTGGATTTGTATTTGTATTGCATATATATTTTTTTTATTATCACACTGGCCGATTCCCACCAAGGCAGGGTGGCCCGAAAAAGAAAAACTTTCACCATCATTCACTCCATCACTGTCTTACCAGAAGGGTGCTTTACACTACAGTTTTTAAACTGCAACATTAACACCCTTCCTTCAGAGTGCAGGCACTGTACTTCTCATCTCCAGGACTCAAGTCCGGCCTGCCGGTTTCCCTGAACCCCTTCATAAATGTTACTTTGCTCACACTCCAACAGCACGTCAAGTATTAAAAACCATTTGTCTCCATTCACTCCTATCAAACACGCTCACGCATGCCTGCTGGAAGTCCAAGCCCCTCGCACACAAAACCTCCTTTACCCCCTCCCTCCAACCTTTCCTAGGCCGACCCCTACCCCGCCTTCCTTCCACTACAGACTGATACACTCTTGAAGTTATTCTGTTTCGCTCCATTCTCTCCACATGTCCGAACCACCTCAACAACCCTTCCTCAGCCCTCTGGACAACAGTTTTGGTAATCCCGCACCTCCTCCTAACTTCCAAACTACGAATTCTCTGCATTATATTCACACCACACATTGCTCTCAGACATGACATCTCCACTGCCTCCAGCCTTCTCCTCGCTGCAACATTCATCACCCATACTTCACACCCATATAAGAGCGTTGGTAAAACTATACTCTCATACATTCCCCTCTTTGCCTCCAAGGACAAAGTTCTTTGTCTCCACAGACTCCTAAGTGCACCACTCACCCTTTTCCCCTCATCAATTCTATGATTCACCTCATCTTTCATAGACCCATCCGCTGACACGTCCACTCCCAAATATCTGAATACATTCACCTCCTCCATACTCTCTCCCTCCAATCTGATATCCAATCTTTCATCACCTAATCTTTTTGTTATCCTCATAACCTTACTCTTTCCTGTATTCACTTTCAATTTTCTTCTTTTGCACACCCTACCAAATTCATCCGCCAATCTCTGCAACTTCTCTTCAGAATCTCCCAAGAGCACAGTGTCATCAGCAAAGAGCAACTGTGACAACTCCCACTTTATGTGTGATTCTTTATCTTTTAACTCCACGCCTCTTGCCAAGACCTTCGCATTTACTTCTCTTACAACCCCATCTATAAATATATTAAACAACCACGGTGACGTCACACATCCCTGTCTAAGGCCCACTTTTACTGGGAAATAATTTCCCTCTTTCCTACATATTCTAACTTGAGCCTCAGTATCCTCGTAAAAACTCTTCACTGCTTTCAGTAACCTACCTCCTACACCATACACCTGCAACATCTGCCACATTGCCCCCCTATCCACCCTGTCATACGCCTTTTCCAAATCCATAAATGCCACAAAGACCTCTTTAGCCTTATCTAAATACTGTTCACTTATATGTTTCACTGTAAACACCTGGTCCACACACCCCCTACCTTTCCTAAAGCCTCCTTGTTCATCTGCTATCTTATTCTCCGTCTTACTCTTAATTCTTTCAATAATAACTCTACCATACACTTTGCCAGGTATGCTCAACAGACTTATCCCCCTATAATTTTTGCACTCTCTTTTATCCCCTTTGCCTTTATACAAAGGAACTATGCATGCTCTCTGCCAATCCCTAGGTACCTTACCCTCTTCCATACATTTATTAAATAATTGCACCAACCACTCCAAAACTATATCCCCACCTGCTTTTAACATTTCTATCTTTATCCCATCAATCCCGGCTGCCTTACCCACTTTCATTTTACCTACTGCCTCACGAACTTCCCCCACACTCACAACTGGCTCTTCCTCACTCCTACAAGATGTCGTTCCTCATTGCCCTATACACGAAATCACAGCTTCCCTATCTTCATCAACATTTAACAATTCCTCAAAATATTCCCTCCATCTTCCCAATACCTCTAACTCTCCATTTAATAACTCTCCTCTCCTATTTTTAACTGACAAATCCATTTGTTCTCTAGGCTTTCTTAACTTGTTAATCTCACTCCAAAACTTTTTCTTATTTTCAACAAAATTTGTTGATAACATCTCACCCACTCTCTCATTTGCTCTCTTTTTACATTGCTTCACCACTCTCTTAACCTCTCTCTTTTTCTCCATATACTCTTCCCTCCTTGCATCACTTCTACTTTGTAAAAACTTCTCATATGCTAATTTTTTCTCCCTTACTACTCTCTTCACATCATCATTCCACCAATCGCTCGTCTTCCCTCCCGCACCCACTTTCCTGTAACCACAAACTTCCGTCACTTTCTACTTACCTACTCTGCGTTCTCTCTCTTCCCTTCCTCCTTTCCCTAGTTACTTCCTTTTCCTTCCTTTCCATCCTACTCACCTCTACTCTCCCTCCCAACTCTACCACCACCATCCTCTCTCACAATACAATTCTCACTAAACTTTTCTTCCTCCACCAGAGAGCATCGAAGCTCTTTACAGCTTCTTTAATCTTTCAGCTTCCCTCATTCCCAGAGATGAACAGTGTGTGCTTGAGGCAGTGCTGGGGACCTCCATTCACAGTCTCACAATACTGCGAGAGTAACGCTTGGGTGTAAGAGATAGTGTACACACACACACACACACACACACACAGGTATGAGAAACTTCCTGCAGGAGGTTCAGTGGGACAGAGAAATGGTAGGAAAATCAGTAAACGAGATGATGGAATATGTGGCAACAAAGTGCAAGGAGGCAGAGAAAAGTTTTGTTCCCAAGGGAAACAGAAATAATAGGAAGACCAAAACGAGTCCTTGGTTTACCCGAAGGTGTAGGGAGGCAAAAACTAAGTGCAACAGAGAATGGAAAAGGTACAGGAGGCATAGGACCCAGGAAAACAAGGAGATTAGTAGAAGAGCCAGAAACGAGTATGCACAGATAAGGAGGGAGGCCCATCGACAGTATGAAAACGACATAGCATCGAAAGTCAAATCTGACCCGAAACTGCTGTATAGCCACATTAGGAGGAAGACAACAGTCAAGGACTAGGTGATAAGGCTGAGGAAAGAAGGTGGAGAACTCACAAGAAACGATCAAGAGGTATGTGAGGAGCTCAACACGAGATTTAAGGAAGTATTTACAGTAGAGACAGGAAGGACTCTGGGGGGACAGACCAGATGGGGACACCAGCAAGGAATACACCAACAAGTGTTGGACGACATACATACAGATGAGGAGGAGGTGAAGAAACTGCTAAGGGACATCGATACCTCAAAGGCAATGGGACCGGACAACATCTCCCCGTGGGTCCTTAGAGAGGGAGCAGATATGTTGTGCGTGCCACTTACCACAATCTTCAACACGTCCCTGGAAACTGGGCAACTGCCTGAGGTATGGAAGACGGCAAATGTAGTTCCCATTTTTAAAAAAGGAGACAGAAAAGAGGCACTAAACTATAGACCTGTGTCATTGACGTGTATAGTATGCAAAATTATGGAGAAGATTATCAGGAGGAGAGTGGTGGAGCACCTGGAACGGAACAAGAGTATAAATGCCAACCAGCACGGATTCACGGAAGGCAAATCCTGCGTCACAAACCTTCTGGAGTTTTATGATAAAATAACATAAGTAAGACACGAGAGAGAGGGGTGGGTTGATTGCATCTTCTTGGACTGCAAGAAGGCCTTTGACACAGTTCCTCACAAGAGATTAGTGCAGAAGCTAGAGCATCAGGTGCATATAACAGGAAGGGCACTGCAATGGATCAGAGAATACCTGACAGGGAGGCAACAACGAGTCATGGTACGTAATGATGTATCACAGTGGGCACCTGTGACGAGCGGGGTCCCACAGGGGTCGGTCCTAGGACCAGTGCTATTTTTGGTATATGTGAACGACATGACGGAAGGGTTAGACTCAGAAGTGTCCCTGTTTGCAGATGATGTGAAGTTAATGAGGAGAATTAAATCTGATGAGGACCAGGCAGGACTTCAAAGAGACCTGGACAGACTGGACACCTGGTCCAGCAAATGGCTTCTCGAATTTTATCCTGCCAAATGCAAAGTCATGAAGATAGGGGAAGGGCACAGAAGACCACAGACAGAGTATAGGCTAGGTGGCCAAAGACTGCAAACCTCACTCAAGGAGAAAGATCTTGGGGTGAGTATAACACCGAGCATGTCTCCGGAAGCACACATCAATCAGATAACTGCTGCAGCATATGGGCGCCTGGCAAACCTGAGAACAGCATTCCGATACCTTAGTAAGGAATCATTCAAGACACTGTACACCGTGTATGTCAGGCCCATACTGGAGTATGCAGCACCTGTTTGGAACCCGCACTTGATAAAGCACGTCAAGAAACTAAAGAAAGTACAAAGGTTTGCGACAAGGTTAGTTCCAGAGCTAAGGGGAATGTCCTATGAAGAAAGATTAAGGGAAATCGGCCTGACGACACTGGAGGACAGGAGGGTCAGGGGAGACATGATAACGACATATAAAATACTGCGTGGAATAGACAAGGTGGACAAAGACAGGATGTTCCAGGGAGGGGACACAGAAACAAGAGGCCACAATTGGAAGTTGAAGACACAAATGAGTCAGAGAGATAGTAGGAATTATTTCTTCAGTCATAGAGTTGTAAGGCAGTGGAATAGCCTAGAAAATGACATAGTGGAGGCAGGAACCATACACAGTTTTAAGACGAGGTTTGATAAAGCTCATGGAGCGGAGAGAGAGAGAGGGCCCAGTAGCAACCGGTGAAGAGGCGGGGCCAGGAGCTAAGACTCAACCCCTGCAACCACAAATAGGTGAGTACAAATAGGTGAGTACACACACACACACACACAATGCACACAAAATGCAAGGAGGCTGAGGAGAGGTTTGTACCCAAGGGTAACAGGATTAATAAAAAAGCCAGGATGAGCCCATGGTTTACCCAAAGGTGCAGGAAGGCAAAAACCAAGTGTGCTAGGGAATGGAAGAAATATAGAAGGCAAAGGACCCAGGAGAATAAGGAGAACAGTCGTAGAGCCAGAAACGAATATGCACAGATAAGAAGGGAGGCCCAAAGACAATATGAAAATGACATAGCAGCGAAAGCCAAATCTGACCCGAAACTGTTGTACAGCCACATCAGGAGGAAAACAACAGTCAAGGACCAGGTAATCAGGGTAAGGAAGGAAGGAGGAGAGACAACAAGAAATGACCGTGAAGTATGTGAAGAACTCAACAAGAGATTCAAAGAAGTGTTCACAGAGGAGACAGAAGGGTCTCCAGAAAGACAGAGAGGTGGGGCACACCACCAAGTGCTGGACACAGTGCACACAACCGAGGAAGAAGTGAAGAGGCTTCTGAGTAAGCTAGATACCTCAAAGGCAATGGGGCCAGATAACATCTCCCCATGGGTATTGAGAGAGGGAGCAGAGGCGCTATGTGTACCCCTAACAACAATATTCAATACATCTATCGAAACAGGGAGATTGCCTGAGGCATGGAAGACAGCAAATGTAGTCCCAATCTTTAAAAAAGGAGACAGACATGAAGCATTAAACTACAGACCAGTGTCACTGACATGTATAGTATGCAAAATCATGGAGAAGATTATCAGGAGAAGAGTGGTGGAACACCTAGAAAGGAATGATCTCATCAACAGCAGCCAACATGGTTTCAGGGACGGGAAATACTGTGTCACAAACCTACTGGAGTTCTATGACATGGTGACAGCAGTAAGACAAGAGAGAGAGGGGTGGGTGGATTGCATTTTCTTGGACTGCAAGAAGGCGTTTGACACAGTTCCACACAAGAGATTGGTGCAAAAACTGGAGGACCAAGCAGGGATAACAGGGAAGGCACTTCAATGGATCAGGGAATACTTGTCAGGAAGACAGCAGCGAGTCATGGTACGTGGCGAGGTGTCAGAGTGGGCACCTGTGACCAGCGGGGTCCCGCAGGGGTCAGTCCTAGGACCAGTGCTGTTTCTGGTATTTGTGAACGACATGACGGAAGGAATAGACTCTGAGGTGTCCCTGTTTGCAGATGACGTGAAGTTGATGAGAAGAATTCACTCGATCGAAGACCAGGCAGAACTACAAAGGGATCTGGACAGGCTGCAGACCTGGTCCAGCAATTGGCTCCTGGAGTTCAATCCCACCAAGTGCAAAGTCATGAAGATTGGGGAAGGGCAAAGAAGGCCGCAGACGGAGTACAGTCTAGGGGGTCAGAGACTACAAACCTCACTCAAGGAAAAAGATCTTGGGGTGAGTATAACACCAGGCACATCTCCTGAAGCGCACATCAACCAAATAACTGCTGCAGCATATGGGCGCCTAGCAAACCTCAGAACAGCATTCCGACATCTTAATAAGGAATCATTCAGGACCCTGTACACCGTGTATGTTAGGCCCATATTGGAGTATGCGGCACCAGTTTGGAACCCACACCTAGCCAAGCACGTGAAGAAACTAGAGAAAGTGCAAAGGTTTGCAACAAGACTAGTCCCAGAGCTAAGAGGTATGTCCTACGAGGAGAGGTTAAGGGAAATCAACCTGACGACACTGGAGGACAGGAGAGATAGGGGGGACATGATAACGACATACAAAATACTGAGAGGAATTGACAAGGTGGACAAAGACAGGATGTTCCAGAGATTGGACACAGTAACAAGGGGACACAGTTGGAAGCTGAAGACACAGATGAATCACAGGGATGTTAGGAAGTATTTCTTCAGCCACAGAGTAGTCAGTAAGTGGAATAGTTTGGGAAGCGATGTAGTGGAGGCAGGATCCATACATAGCTTTAAGCAGAGGTATGATAAAGCTCACGGCTCAGGGAGAGTGACCTAGTAGCGATTAGTGTGAAGAGGCGGGGCCAGGAGCTCGGACTCGACCCCCGCAACCTCAACTAGGTGAGTACAACTAGGTGAGTACACACACACTCACACACACACACACACACACACACACACACACACACACACACACACACACACACACACACACACACACACACACACACACACACACACACACAGAAGCAATACGCCAAGCAGGTTATAGAGTTCTGAGGAAAGACAAAGGGAACAGGAGGAGAAAAGTTGTGGTGCTAATCAGATATTTGCGAAGTTTTGATAAAATGAGAGGAACGACCGAAGTGGAGCCAAATGACTACAGACTGAAGACGCAAGGTGGTGGCTGCAGTGACGTACAACCCTCCGCTAAACATTAGGAAACCAAGACAAGAATATGACGATAACTGCAAAACTACGGTGGAGACTAGAGCAGAAAAGACCTAAACTTTAGCCAGATGGAGGAGAAACAAGATAATGTCATAGGTAACAAAAAAAGGCATAATACCGTGACTGGAACGATACACAAATAACCCGCACAAAAAAGAGAGAAGCTTACGACGACGTTTCGGTTCGACTTGGACCATTGACAAAGTCACACTTCTGGTTAGTGTGACTTTGTCAATGGCCCCAGTCGGACCGAAACGTCGTCGTAAGCTTCTCTCTTTTATGTGCGGGTTATTTGTGTAATGTCATAGGGAAAGAGGCGGGGGTTCCTGGCATTACCAGGGCGGTGACGAGGGTTCTTCAAGAGAAGGATAACGGCTTCCTCATGTGTCTCTGTGTTTTTTAAAGAACGGCTAGTTGAGCACAATACTGTGTATCACTCCACAAACAGGTCTTCAGCGTCCTGCTATTTCGAGCAGGCAGCGACGGGGCACCTGAGTGCTCCGCGCATCCGAAGAAGGAATAGACTAGCCAATGACGTCGCTATAGGTAAACTCTGAAATGCCTAGTCTAGAGAGGCAGATTAATGAGGAAAGGAACTTTTATTGACAAAATACTCAGAGGAATTGATAGAGTTAATGGGGCAGACTGCTAGCCTGTTGAGAGATGGGAAACAGAAGCACGATAACACAGCTGGAGGTTAAAGAGATAGAGACGAGTCACAGAGACGTCAGGAAGTGGAATGACCTGGGCAATGAAATGATAGCGGCAGCATCTACACTAAACTTTAAGAATAGGCAAGATAAGGCTCTCGAAGCCAGGAGAAAATAAACCCGGTATCAGCATAGAGCCAGGAACTGAGACTCATCCTCTGGAACCGCAAATATGTGAGTAGACACACGCTCTCTCTCTTTCTCTCTCACTGTGAACCAGCCAGTATCATGGGTCATTATCTGGTCCATTAATATAAAGAGATGCAGTGTTAGGACTATTAACTGAGAAAGCTCTCCTTCCCATGTGTGATCCTCCCAAACATCCAGCTCCTCCTTCCAGGTTCTTCTCATCTTTCTCAGTTCCTTTCACTTTCTTTTCTTTCCCTTTTTCGTCATTCTCGTCTTCATTCACTTAAATCGTATTTCTTTTCTTCCTCCTCAACCTGCTCCTCTTCCTCCTCCTATTTCTGCGCCTCATCCTTTTCTCATCTTCCTCTTCCCACTCCCAACTGTCCTATTCCTCCTCTTCTACCTCCTATTCCTGCTTCTCATCCTTTTCCTATATCCATTTTCTTCTTCATTTTCATTTCCCGTTTCTTCACTTTCTCATTTTTCTCTTCCTCCTCTTCCTGCCACTTCAGTTTCTTTTCTAATTTTTGTCTTTAATCTCGTCCTCCTCCACATCATATTTTCTTCATCTTGTTCTTCCTCCTATTCCATCTCCTCTTCCTCTTCCTCCTCTGTGTCTCCATCAACGCTAGTGAATCCCCTGGCAGCTTTGGACTAATGCGAGGTCCTTTTGTTTAATGGTTGGTTGGTTAATTGGATTTAAGACCTATTGACTACACAAGGCTCATTAAGGCCACGTGTAACCGGTTCACCAGCACTCAGGAATACTTCCTTTCTTAAAATAGGAATAAAAGTAAACTCTTTCTGTGTATATAGTACAATGAAAAACGTACACCTTTTGGTGTATTTATCATTGATCATAAAAATAATTTGTTAACTGGGTTTATTGGGTATTTAAAAAGGAGCAGCTTAGTGCTCATTATATTTTCTATATTTATTAATATTTATTATACTTGCGTGTTATGTTGCTATTTGGATTTGGTGGTGGCATAGTCTGTGGTTCCTTCTGCCACAGTTGGACACTAATCATGGGGTAATCTGAATGGGTCTATAGACAATGATATCGTATTTTTGGGGTTTTACTTTCAGATTTTAGAGGAAGATGTTGCTGTTGTTGATTTTCAAACAGTTTTATGGCCTCTTGAAGCCTACTTCTTAATTTTGATTACTGAAGATTAAAGTAAGTTGAAAGTTTCGAAATTATGGTGATTTCTCTTTTTTTTTTTTTCCCCGAAGCAGCAGAGCAATATAAAAGTATTTCAAGCTTATGGTGCCAGCACAGCTGGGGGACACACACAATGAATTCCTACACGGTATAATAAAGTGAGTGGACATAATAAGACTTTACTCTTCATATGTTTTTAAACAATATTAATCTTATAGTCAGATGCCTCCATTAATCCCTTGGACTTTTTTTTGTGTTCATAAGTTTGGGTCACTACCATATACCCGAAGATGATCCATGTCCCTGAGTCAAGACACGGTGGCGGAGAGTCGAAGCGATAACAAATGGATTCTTACATTGTCTAGATCAGTACTCAAACTTGGTATCACCAGTAAAGATGGACTCCTGTGAAATCCTCCTGAAAGGTGCTCAAATCAGATGCCGTGCTGCGATTTTAGAGATAGACGTCGGGCCCCTTAAAAAGCCTTGCCTGATGGAGTGCTACTATCAGTGACCTACAACATGCGATGTCGAAGCATCTTTACCATGAAAAAGCTGCTCTGTGGACATTATTTCTCAAGAAAATCCCACAGATGAAGTCGAATCAAAAAGTTTTAAGAACGTCAGCGAAATAAAGCGCATGTTAATCCACGGTGTATCTTCTGTGAGAAAAACCAATAAATATTGGAGAGACCAACACACAATAGACCACAGTGCGCTGATAAAGAAACCAGAAAATTTACAGTCAATAAAATATGACAAGAAAATGCTGGCTATTACCAGCTAGGAAATCTAGTAAATGCTGAAGGTCATTATAACAGGTCTTGCCTACTGCTTGTACACAAAGGATACAGATGCTGCTAGAGGCAGAATGCTGCTACTGAGTCAGTATGAGCCTGCAGAGAAAATAGTCGTACAGTTAAGTCTTTACATTTATCAGAGGAGACCTGTCGGTTAATCCGGCTGTGGTGCCTTTGACTGACCTCACATCTAGACTGGTGCCGAGTGTGAATACTTATGGTGCCACCCAAGTGAAAACTTCAACATATAAGCACATCCGATGACAGCTTGTGCTGAGTTTAGAGGAAAACTTTCTGTGTGTGAACTTGCAAAAGCATGCATGCAAAGCAGAATTTCATGTGATGATGACAGCCACACGAAGCCAACGGAGCATATCATTCTTCTTCATGAACATTGAGTTGTTGACAAATATCTTCTTCCTTTGAGGTTAAAATATGAATGTTACATATGTGCTTATTTTAGAAAATAAATGTTGCTGTAAAACTCTCTATAGTGTCAAATAGTAATAATTTAAGATCGCCTAAGTAAAGGATATAATATACATGTCATTAACTTTAACGAAAATTTCACAGAATTAAAAAAAAAAAAAGACCTGATGCTTCGCTGTTGGTTATCATTGCCATCTAAAAACTATACAAATGCTGACTGTCTAAATTCGCTAAATTAAAAAAGGTTTCCAACATTCACACTTTTAAAATATCTCAAAAACCCTGAAAATGTAGTAAAGTGAATGTCGAACTCAGACATAAACAATCATCAGAATTTAATCGGTAAACTGGGACTATGTTTTATTAGAATAAATCTATTTCCTCATAATTTTTCCGGCGTGATAGAGACACAGGTACATTCAGTAGCTCCCGACTGTCACAATGCTGCCACTAGCAAATAGTTATCAGGTGAAAATATTCTCAGCAGATAAAGACCATTTACAAACAATTAGGAAGAATTTGATAGTTTGGGTGTTCTGGTTAGCGAGAAAATGCTGTTAGTGTCCGCTTACTATCAGGACCAACATTCACTCATCATACGGGAAGCTACGGCCAACATTCACACAACATAGAGGGGAGCTAGGAGCAACATACACACAACAATTATTATTATAATCATGGGGGAGAGCTAAATCCATAGGGATTATACAGCGCCTATGGGGGGATGGAAGGTATTTAGGCTCAATTCAGGAACTGGAGCACAGATTCAATTCCCTATCTCAAGAGCCCCTTACCAGCGTTAAGGAACCTCTCTTGAGGGAAGAGAACAAGCAGGGGAGCTAGAAGCAATATACACACAACAAGCAGGGGAGCTAGAAACAGCATTCACATTGCAAGCAGGGGAGCTAGAAGCAACATTCACATAACAAGCAGGGGAGCTAGAAGCAATATTCACATACATAACAAGCAGGGGAGTTAGAAGCAACATTCACATAACAAGCAGAGGAGCTAGAAACAACATTCACATAGCAAGCAGGGGGAGTTAGAAGCAACATTCACTTAACAAGCAGGGGAGCTAGAAGCAACATTCACATAACAAGCAGGGGGAGTTAGAAGCAGCATTCACATAACAAGCAGGGGGAGTTAGAAGCAGCATTCACATAACAAGTAGGGGAGCTAGAAACCACATACACATAACAAGCAAGGGGAGTTATTAGCAACATTGACATAACAATCAGGGGAGCTAGAAACAACATTCACATAACAAGCAGGGAAGCTAGAATCAACATTCACATAACAAGCAGAGGAGCTAGAAGCAACATTCACTTAACAAGCAGGGGAGCTAGAAACCACGTTCACATAACAATCAGGGGAGTTAGAAGCAACATTCACATAACAAGCAGAGGAACTAGAAGCAACATTCACATAACAAGCAGAGGAGCTAGAAACCACATTCACATAAGCAGGGGAGTTAGAAGCAACATTCACATAACAAGCAGGGGAGCTAGAAACCAAACTCACATAACAAGCAGGGGAGTTAGAAGCAACATTCACATAACAAGCAGGGGAGCTAGAAACAACATTCACATAACAAGTAGGGGAGCTAGAAGCAACATTCACATAACAAGCAGGGGAACTAGAAGCAACATTCACTTAACAAGCAGGGGAGCTAAAAACAACATTCACATAACGAGCAGGGGGAGCTAGAAGCAACATTCACATAACAAGCAGGGGGAGCTAGAAACAACATTCACATAACAAGCAGGGGGAGCTAGAAGCAACATTCACATAACAAGCAGGGGGAGCTAGAAGCAACATTCACATAACAAACAGGGGAGCTAGAAGCAACATTCACATAACAAGCAGGGGAGCTAAAAGCAACATTCACATAACAAGCAGGGGAGCTAAAAGCAACATTCACATAACAAGCAGGGGAGCTAAAAGCAACATTCACATAACAAGCAGGGGAGCTAGAAGCAACATTCACATAACAAGCAGGGGAGCTAGAAGCAACATTCACATAACAAGCAGGGGAGCTAAAAGCAACATTCACATAACAAGCAGGGGAGCTAGAAGCAACATTCACATAACAAGCAGGGGAGCTAAAAGCAACATTCACATAACAAGCAGGGGAGCTAAAAGCAACATTCACATAACAAGCAGGGGAGCTAGAAACAACATTTATGCAGTAAGCAGCAGGAACAGGACGTGACTTACAACAGAGTACCAAGTCTCGTCGAAGACAGAGCCAAAACACACAGAGGATAGCCGAGAAGGCGGCAGAATAATCAACACTCCACACCTCTCTCTTTCTCTCTCTCTCTCAAACCCGCAATGACCGCTAGCTAAGCTTACTACAAGGTACATTACCATCCATGGCATCACACTGGTAAGTGATGAGCCGCATGTACCGTCTGTACAAACTTTGAAGTTCTGTGATCTGTGTCAGGGAGTTTAATCTCTTAGTGTAACTCTGTACGCAATAATTGCTCAACGAACTGAAAATATTAAGCTGCCTCATACAGCTCCTCTGTGTAGTGTGATTTTTCATTATTTTCTTAAATGCGATTGTCACAAAACTGCATCCATAATTGAATACCACGTATCACAAGGACCTTTTAATGCACTAGTTCGTTTTGGATGTACTTCTTCAGTCGCATTTACAAAAAAAAAAAAATCGCTCTATATTGAGGAGCTTTGTAATAAAGTTTACTGTATGCAAGAAAATGTAAGTTCATCTCTTGGGATCGACACCTAATCGTCCGGTCGTGAGTCATAAGGCGCTAACCACTGACCTTTATGTTCCAGTTATTTAAAATGCAGTAAGGATAAAGGAAGAAAAGAGATGAAGAAGTGCTTGATTTCGTGTTTTTTTTTTATATTATAGTTACTTGCATTTATAATACGAGAGATGCGTCTTTTAAAGGAGTGTGAGGACTTGGCGCAGATAAACCACGAAGACCTGGTGCAGATAAACCACGAAGACCTGGTGCAGATGAACCACGAAGACCTGGTGCAGATAAACCATGAAGACCTGGTGCAGATAAACCACAAAGACCTGGTGCAGATAAACCATGAAGACCCGGTGCAGATAAACCATGAAGGCCTGGTGCAGATAAACCACAAAGACCTGGCACAGATAAACCATGAAGACCTGGTGCAGATAAACTACTAAGACCTGGCACAGATAAACCATGAAGACCTGGTGCAGATAAACCACGAAGACCTGGTACAGATAAACCATGAAGACCTGGCACAGTTAAACCACGAAGACCTGGCGCAGATAAACCACGAAAACTTGGTGCAGATAAACCGCGAAGACCTGGCGTAGATAAACCATGAAGATCTAGTGCAGATAGACCTCGAAGACTTGGCGCAGATAAACCTCGAAGACTTGGCGCAGATAAACCACGAAGACCTGGCGCAGATAGACCTCAAAGACTTGGCGCAGATAAACCACGAAGACCCGGTGCAAATAAACCACGAAGACCTGGCACAGATAAACCATGAAGACCTGGTGCAGATAAACCACGAAGACCTGGCGCACATAAACCATAAAGACCTGGCTTAGATAAATCATGAGGACTTGGCGCAGATAAACCATAAAGACCTGGCGCAGATAAACCACGAAAACTTGACGCAGATAAACCACGAAAACCTGGCGCAGATAGACCACGAAGACTTGGCGCAGATAAGCCACAAAAATCTAGCGCAGATAATGCACGAAAACCTGGTGCAGATAAACCACGAAGACCTGGCGCACATAAACCATAAAGACCTGGCGCAGGTAAGCCACGAACACCTGGCGCAGAAAAACCATGAAGACCTGGCTTAGATAAATCATGAGGACTTGGCGCAGATAAACCATAAAGACCTGGCGCAGATAAACTATGAAGATCTGGCGCAGATAAACCACGAAAACCTGGCGCAGATAAACCACGAAGACCTGGTGCAGATAAACCACGAAGACCTGGCGCAGATAGATCACGAAGACTTGGCGCAGATAAACCACGAAGACCTGGCGCAGATAAACCACGAAGACCTGGTGCAGATAAACCACGAAAACCTGGCGCAGATAGACCACGAAGACTTGGCGCAGATAAGCCACAAAAATCTAGCGCAGATAATGCACGAAAACCTGGTGCAGATAAACCACGAAGACCTGGCACAGATAAACCGCGAAGAACTGGCGTAGATAAACCATGAAGAACTGGGGCAGATAAACCACGAAGACCTGGCACAGATAAACCACGAAGACTTGGCGCAGATAAAGCATGAAGACTTGGCGCAAATAAACCACGAAGACCTGGCGCAGATAAAGCATGAAGAACTGGGGCAGATAAACCACGAAGACCTCCCGCAGATAAACCACGAAGACTTGGCGCAGATAAAGCATGAAGGCTTGGCGCAAATAAACCACGAAGACCTGGCGCAGATAGATCACGAAGACTTGGCGCAGATAAACCAGAACGACCTGGCGCAGGAAACCACGAAGACCTAGCACAGATAAACCACGAAGACCTAGCACAGATAAACCACGACGACCTAGCACAGATAAACCACAAAGACTTGGAGCAGATAGACTGCAAAGACCTGACGCAGATAAACCACAAAGACCTCTCGCAGATAAACCATGAAGACCTGACGCAGATAAACCACAAAGACCTCTCGCAGATAAACCATGAAGACTTGACGCAGATAAACCACAAAGACCTCTCGCAGATAAACCATGAAGACCTGACGCAGATAAACCACAAAGACCTCTCGCAGATAAACCATGAAGACCTGGCGCAGATAAACCACGGCATGCTACATGGCGGAATAATCATTATGGAATAATCATTATGCCTATGATGATCATTTCGTATCATCTTCACCATTATCATCATTCGTGTTACTGTTATCAGCAGCGCACAAAGAAAACGACAATAATGTAACAGAAAAGTTAATAACAGTAATGTAACAAAATAAACGTAACACAAATAAATGACAATAATACAACAGGAAAAGCAGACGACAATTATGCAGCAGAAGTCAATGACAACAGTGAAACAAAAAACGACTATAATATAACGGGAAAAGGTTATAATGTTAAAGAGAATAACGACAATAATGTTAAACAGAAAAAACGACAATCTCAGAAGAAAATGAAAATATTGAAGCAGCAAAACAATAGCGCATCACAGAAGAAAACGACATTATAACACAGAAATACGATAATACTGTAACAGAAAAAAACGACAATAATGTAATACAGAAAAAACGACAGTAATGAAACGCAGAGAAAACGACAATAATGAAACACCGAAAAAATGACAGTAATGTAACACAGAAAAAAAACAGACTAATGAAACGCAGAAAAAACGACTGTAATGAAACTCAAAAAAAAAAGACTATAAATTAACAGCAGAAGAAAACGACAATAAGATAGTAGAATAAAACGACAAAGTAAAGCAGAAGAAAACGTCAATAATGCAACAGAATAAAACGGCATTATAAAAGAAAAAAAAGACAGTAAAGTAACGGAAAAAAGACAATATAAAGCAAAATAAGAATGTTATGAAGAACGACAATAATACAACAAAAAAACACGATAATAAAGTAACAGAAAAAGGCAATAAAGGAATGCAGAAAATTCGACATTACAATTCTGTAACACAGAAGACAACGAGAATAATATAACAGACGAAAGTGTTAATAATGTAACAGAATAAAACGACAATATAGTAACGCAGAAGAAAACGACAATAATTCCCCCCGCAGAAAACTTCATGTCAAGCGAGGTGTAATCTGGAGCTTGTGGTCTAAACGGATTACATTGTCCGTTGCTGCTGCTGTTGTTGCTGTTGCAGTTTTTGCTGTTTCTGCTGCTGCTGCTGCTGCTGCTGCTGCTGGTCTTCAATCTCTTCCTCTTGTTACTGCCGCTCCCGCTGCTGTTACTACTCCTTTTGTTGTTGTTGTTGCTGCTGCTGTATCTGTGGTTGCTGCTGTTTCTCCTCTTTCTCTTGTTTCTCCTGCTGCTGTTCCTCATCTTCCTGATGTTGTTGCTGCTGCTGCTACTGTTGTTGCTGCTCCTGAAGATGCACCTACTGCTGCTTCGGCACCTGCTCCTGTTGTTCCAGTTATTGTTACTGCTGCTGTTGTTGTTCTTGCTATTGCTCTTTCTACCGCTCCTTCTGCTGCTCCTGCTGCTGCTGTTATCGAGATTACCTCCGAGTCAAGACCCGCTGACCGCGACCTTCTGGAGAATAAGCCACTCTATGTACCAGATTTTCTGACCGACGAAATCCAGTCTTCCCCTCATCACCTAGCATTGAATTCAAGCCCTTTAAATCCTCACTCTTGCAATTTCCAACCCATTGAACCAGATAAGCGGATTTCTCGCTTTTCAAGCAAACCCACTAAAATCTCATCTCACAGGATTTCCAGTCATCCGCCTCGTATCCACTGGATCCCCAGCCTTTACCTGTCCTAATCCACATGAATTTGGACACGGTCTCTAATTTCAAAAGCCACAGGCCACTGAAAATCTAGCTAGGTTTCGTAAATTCTATCACCCTATGTCCAATCAATCCCAATCCACTTGATTCCAGTCCCCTGGACTTCAACCCAGTGGACTGCAACCTACTGGAGCTGAGCCCAATAGACCGCAACTTATTCCACATTTTCGAAGAATGAGAAAATCTTCACTTCTTATTTGATCGGCAGAGATGGTGGGTGAGTTGAACCTGAGAGAGAGAGAGAGAGAGAGAGAGAGAGAGAGAGAGAGAGAGAGAGAGAGAGAGAGAGAGAGAGAGAGAGAGAGAGAGAGAGAGAGAGAGAGAGAGAGAGACAGAGAGAGACAGAGAGAGCACAGAGTGTAAAGAGCCTGAGAACTTTTAACATCCTGTCTTCTTATATAAGAGAAATCCCCCAGACGACCCTCTATAGTTGTATTCAAGAAGAAACTTGACTGGATTTTCCAGGCAGTTGTTGATCAGTCAGAATGTGATCGTTACGTTGGACAGCAAGCTGCTGGCAACAAAAGCCTGACTGATGAAGACATCAACCGTGAGGTCTGGTTCTGAACTGGGTCACTTCGGACTATGACCCCTGGAACCATCAACTGCTAGGCAACACATACGAATCAAAGGAACTGTTGCAACGTAAAATGTGACATACAGTGAAAAATATCCTCCATTATTTGCACGATGAATAATAAATAACAGCAACATCAACTGAAGGAATTAGCACTATTTTTATTACATTGAGAGGAAGTGGTAAACCCCTGTGGGTCAAACAACACATGAATTAACGAAGAGAACCAGATCAGAGTAACACTACCTAGAAAAACAGGATGAAATTGTAAACTAAACCATGACACAGCATTGCGAACACAGGTACAAATAGGAAACCTGTAGTACCTGGCTGTAAGGAGAGTTGTTAATCAGTAAAGAAACGAAGAATAATGAAGGCTGAGGTAAACATCGGAGGTGTTGACCTCCGCTACTGCCTCCACTATTTTTCATTCTCTTTCTGTCCTGTACCTGTACACCTCTCCTATATATATTGACTTCCTCACTCTTTTGTGTTAGTGTGACTTGTAAATAGTGTAAGTCTGATCAAAACGTCATCGTAAGCTTCTCTCTTCTATGTGCGAGTTATTTGTGTAACCATACCCCCGGCCGGGATTGAACCCGCGGTCATAGAGTCTCAAAACTCCAGCCCGTCACGTTAGCCACTAGACCAGCTAGCCACAATAAGATTCATCCAACTAGGTATATTTCTACACCATAGGAAGGTTAGCACAGGCACCACTGTGACCACAAATGCAAGTTTTTACAGACGAATCTCCAGCTAGCGTGGCCGTGACGAACTCTAGCTCAAGTCCCTTCACTGCCGTCAACATGACTCAAGAAATCGTGGAAATAAATGGTATAAAATACCGACACAATGGAAATATAAACACAAATGCAGTATAATGTGATCCTTTTTTGACAACGTTTCACCCACACAGTGGGCTTTTTCAAGTGACTTGAAAAAGCCCACTGTGTGGGTGAAACGTTGTCAATAAAGGATCACATTATACTGCATTTGTGTTTATATTTCCCTTCAAGAAATCGTAATGACACGATTGCAAACAAACCATACCCCCGGCCGGGATTGAACCCGCGGTTCAATCCCTGTTTGTTTGCAATCGTGTCATTACGATTTCTTGAGTCATTTGTGTAACCTTATGTTCCCACCATTGATATTTAACAATGTGTACAGAGCGAGCAACGGATCAGCGCTGCAAGCAGATACCATTGGCTTAAAAACTTAAACAAAACTGATCAAATGGCCCACCCCTCAACCTGAGTGGTTGACTTTTAAGGCTGGCAGCCGTTTACAATATAGTTGGGGGCCCTACAACTGCAGAGTCATAAATGCCAGCTTGGCTGACTAAAAGACATACAAGATGTGGTTGTGTGATGAACAGTGAAAGAAATCTAGCGCACTCGGTGTACGCCACATATAGTAACACTAGCTTGAACTGGAATACAGTAACACTAACTAGAACAGGAACACAGTAACACTAACCAGAACAGCAACATGGTAACGCTAACTAGAACAGGAACATAGTAACACTAACTAGAACAGAAATGCATTAACGCTAACTAGAACAGGACTACTGTAACACTAATTAGAACACGAACATGGTAACACTAATTAGAACATGGACGTAATAACACTAACTAGAACAGGAACACAGTAACACTAACTAGAACAAGAACACAGCAACACTAGAAGAAAAGACAGGATGTTCCAGAGATGGGACACAGCAACAAGGGGACACAGTTGGAAGTTGAAGACACAGATGAATCACAGGGATGTTAGGAAGTATTTCTTCAGCCACAGAGTAGTCAGGAAGTGGAATAGTTTGGGAAGCGATGTAGTGGAGGCAGGATCCATACATAGCTTTAAGCAGAGGTACGATAAAGCTCATGGTTCAGGGAGAGTGACCTAGTAGCGACCAGTGAAGAGGCGGAGCCAGGAGCTTGGACTCAACCCCTGCAACCTCAACTAGGTGAGTACAGTAACACTAGACCAGAAATACTGTAACACTAGAACAGGAATACAGCAACACTAGGAAAGAAATACAGCAACACCAGAACAGGAATACAGCAACAATAGAAAAGGAATATAGCAACACTAGAAAAGGAATACAGTAACACTAGAACAGGAAAACAGCAGCACTAGAACAGGAATACAGCAACAGTAGAAAAGGAATACAGCAACACTAGAACAGGAATACAGCAACAGTAGAAAAGGAATACAGCAACACTAGAACAGGAATACAGTAACATTAGAAAACTAATACAGTAACACTAGAAGAGGAATACAGCAACAATAGAAAAGGAATATAGCAACACTAGAAAAGGAATACAGTAACACTAGAACAGGAAAACAGCAGCACTAGAACAGGAATACAGTAACATTAGAACAGGAATACAACAACAGTAGAAAAGGAATATAGTAACACTAGAACAGGAATACAGCAACAGTAGAAAAGGAATATAGTAACACTAGAACAGGAATACAGCAACAGTAGAAAAGGAATATAGTAACACTAGAACAGGAATACAACAACACTAGAACAGGAATATAGTAACACTAGAACAGGAATACAGCAACAGTAAAAAAGGAATATAGTAACACTAGAACAGGAATACAGCAACAGTAGAACAGGAATACAGCAACAGTAGAAAAGGAATATAGTAATACTAGAACAGGAATACAGCAACAGTAGAACAGGAATACAGCAACAGTAGAAAAGGAATATAGTAACACTAGAACATGAATACGGCAGCACTAGAAAAGAAATATAACAACACTAGAAAAGAAATACTGCAACACCAAAACAGGAATACAGAAACATTAAAACAGGAATATAGCAACACTAGAACAGGAATACAGCAACACTAGAACAGGAATACAGCAACACTAGAACAGGAATACAGCAACACTAGAACAGGAATACAGCAACACTAGAACAGGAATACAGCAACACTAGAACAGGAATACAGCAACACTAGAACAGGTATGCAGTAACACTAGAACAGGAATACAGCAACACTAGAACAGGAATACAGCAACACTAGAACAGGAATACAGCAACACTAGAACAGGAATACAGCAACACTAGAACAGGAATACAGCAACACTAGAACAGGAATACAGCAACAATAGAAGGGGAATATAGTAACTCTAGAACAGGAATACAGCAACACTAGAGCAGGAATACAGCAACTCTAGAACAGGAATACAGCAACACTAGAACAGGAATACAGAAACATTAGAACAGGAATATAGCAACACTAGAACAGGTATGCAGTAACACTAGAACAGGAATACAGCAACACTAGAACAGGAATACAGCAACACTAGAACAGGAATACAGCAACACTAGAACAGTAATACAGCAACAATAGAAGGGGAATATAGTAACACTAGAACAGGAATACAGCAACACTAGAACAGGAATACAGCAACACTAGAACAGGAACACAGCAACATTAGAACAGGAATACAGCAACAATAGAAGGGGAATATAGTAACACTAGAACAGGAATACAGCAACACTAGAACAGGAATACAGCAACACTAGAACAGGAATACAGCAACACTAGAACAGGAATACAGCAACAATAGAACAAGAATACGGCAACAATAGAAGGGGAATATAGTAACACTAGAACAGGAATACAGCAACACTAGAACAGGAATACAGCAACACTAGAACAGGAACACAGCAACACTAGAACAAGAATACAGCAACAATAGAAGGGGAATATAGTAACACTAGAACAGGAATACAGCAACACTAGAACAGGAATAAAACAAAATAGAAGGGGAATATAGTAACACTACAACAGGAATACAGCAACACTAGAACAGGAATACAGCAACACTAGAACAGGAATACAGCAACACTAGAACAGGAATACAGCAACACTAGAACCGGAATACAGCAACAATAGAAGGGGAATATAGTAACACTAGAACAGGAATACAGCAATACTAGAACAGGAATACAGCAACACTAGAACAGGAATACAGCAACACTAGAACAGGAATACAGCAACACTAGAACAGGAAAACAGCAACACTAGAACAGGAATACAGCAACACTAGAACAGGAATACAGCAACAATAGAAGGGAAATATAGTAACACTAGAACAGAAATACAGCAACTCTAGAACAGGAACACTAGAACAGGAATACAGGAATACTAGAACAGGAATACAGCAACACTAGAACAGGAACACAGCAACACTCGAACAGGAATACAGGAGCACTAGAACAGGAATACAGCAACAATAGAAGGAGAATATAGTAACACTAGAACAGGAATACAGCAACTCTAGAACAGGAACACAGCAACACTAGAACAGGAATACAGGAATACTAGAACAGGAATACAGCAACACCGCTGCCACCATGTCATGTAGGGGGGTAATGGTTGAATAGGATATAAGTGGGGAATATGGGAGTAAGGGATTATGTAGGCAGGGAAGAGGCAGGCGAGGTGGTAGGAGTGAGATGATTAGCGGAGGTAGGTAGGTAATGACAGGTCAGTGGTGACCACCACGACACTCTCATTAACTCTACACTACTCACTAACATATGCCTCGCCCATTCTTCACTCATATATAAACATAATAAAATATAGGAATAAAGAATAAATAACGGTGGGCAGTGAATATTACTATTCTACTCAAACACAGTTTATTATTAAGTCTTTGTACAATAATACATTTGGGAACAGAACATTATTGTGGTTTAGATAAATGGGGTGGTACACATAAGCAGTGAGACAGGGAACACAATCAACTTGACCAAAATGAATGTAACTTACAATATAGTTCAGAGGGCAGTTCATCACAGGAACTAAGCCACAGGTCCCAAGACCTACACAGCACGAGTACTGCGCCAAGCCAGTACTCTGCCCAATGCCTCCAACAGTCTCCTCCAGAGACTTCAGCAGCCTTCTCCCGAGCCCTGCACCCCAGCAGCAGCTCCGCTCGAAGTCTCTGCTCAGGAGCTCTGCACCCCAGCAGCAGCTCCGCTCGAATCTCCTGATCATGCTCTTCCTTGGGCTTTTATGGTGGTCCAAGCACCCTCCACAACCACGTGTACGACCTGACGCCTAGGTCTGACGCCGTCAAGAACAAAAAACCTCAGACGTGGGCGTGGCTACAGACGTTTGCCAAGGCAAGGTGTGACCATATAATTGGTTAAATTAGGTCTCCCCAGAGACCTCACAAGCCCAGCTGAACTACATCACACTAGAACAGGAACACAGCAACACTCGAACAGGAATACAGGAACACTAGAACATGAATACAGCAACACTAGAACAAGAGACGCGAGTTAAGACGACAATCTGCGTAATGATAATTACAACACAAAGATATAAAACACTAGTAAATACTATTTTCCCTTCGCAATTATTACACGCTGCCGAGAGGAGAGAGAAGCAGGGAAGACTTGTGCCACAACACAGTGTAGCAAATGGACACCAACATTGTGTGTGTGTGTGTGTGTGCGTGTGTGTGTGTGTGTGTGTACTCACCTATTTGTACTCACCTATTTGTGGTTGCAGGGGTCGAGTCACAGCTCCTGGCCCCGCCTCTTCGCTGATTGCTACTAGGTCCTCTCTCTCCCTGCCCCATGAGCTCTATCATACCTCGCCTTAAAACTATGTATGGTTCCTGCCTCCACCACATCACTTTCTAGGCTATTCCACGGCCTGACTACTCTATGACTGAAGAAATACTTCCTAACATCCCTTTGATTCATCTGAGTCTTCAACTTCCAATTGTGACCTCTTGTGTCTGTGTCCCATCTCTGGAACATCCCGTCTTTGTCCACCTCGTCTATTCCGCGCAGTATTTTATATGTCGTTATCATGTCTCCCCTGACCCTCCTGGCCTCCAGTGTCGTCAGGCCGATTTCCCTCAACCTTTCTTCATAGGACAATCCCCGTAGCTCTGGGACTAGTCTTGTTGCAAACCTTTGCACTTTCTCTAATTTCTTGACGTGCTTGACTAGGTGTGGATTCCAAACTGGTGCTGCATACTCCAGTATGGGCCTGACGTAGATGGTGTACAGAGTCTTAAACGAATCCTTACTGAGGTATCGGAACGCTATCCGTAGGTTTGCCAGGCGCCCGTATGCTGCAGCAGTTATCTGATTGATGTGCGCCTCAGGAGATATGCTCGGTGTTATACTCACCCCCAGATCTTTTTCCTTTAGTGAGGTTTGCAGTCTTTGGCCATCTAAACTATATTGTGTCTGCGGTCTTCTTTGCCCTTCCCCAATCTTCATGACTTTGCATTTGGCAGGGTTAAATTCAAGGAGCCAGTTGCTGGACCAGGCTTGTAGCCTGTCCAGATCTCTTTGTAGTCCTGCCTGATCCTCGTCCGATTCGATTCTTCTCATTAACTTCACATCGTCTGCAAACAAGGACACTTCTGAGTCTATCCCTTCCGTTATGTCGTTCACGTATACCAAGAACAGCACAGGTCCTAGGACTGACCCCTGTGGAACCCCGCTTGTCACAGGCGCCCACTCTGACACCTCGTCGCGTACCATGACTCGTTGTTTCCTCCCTGTCAGGTATTCTCTGATCCATTGCAGTGCCTTTCCTGTTATGTGTGCCTGGTCCTCTAGCTTTTGCAGTAACCTCTTGTGAGGAACTGTGTCGAAAGCCTTCTTGCAGTCCAAAAATACGCAGTCGATCCACCCCTCTCTCTCTTGTCTTACTTCTGTCACCTTGTCATAAAACTCTAGTAGGTTTGTGACACAGGATTTTCCTTCCCTGAAACCGTGCTGGTTGTCAATTATACACTTGTTTCTTTCCAGGTGCCCCACCACTCTCCTCCTGATGATCTTCTCCATGACCTTGCATACTATACACGTTAGAGATACAGGTCTGTAGTTTAGTGCCTCATGTCTGTCTCCCTTTTTAAAAATTGGGACTACATTTGCCATTTTCCATACCTCAGGGAGTTGCCCAGTTTCAAATGATGTGTTGAAGATCTTTGTTAATGGCTCACACAATATCTCTGCTCCCTCTTTAAGGACCCATGGAGAGATGTTGTCTGGTCCCACCGCCTTTGAGGTGTCAAGTTCGCATAGCAGCTTCTTCACCTCCTCCTTGGTTATATGTACCTCATCCAGCACTTGCTGGTGTGCCCCCCTGTTCTGATTTCTTGGAGTCCTACTGGTTTCCACTGTAAATACCTCTTTAAATCTTGTGTTGAGCTCCTGACATACCTCTCGGTCGTTTCTTGTGAATTCCCCATCACCCTTCCTCAGTCTGATTACCTGGTCCTTGACTGTTGTTTTCCTCCTGATGTGGCTGTACAACAGCTTCGGGTCAGTCTTTACTTTTGATGCTATGTCATTTTCATATTGTCTCTGAGCCTCCCTTCTTATCTGTGCATATTCGTTTCTGGCTCTTCGGCTGATTTCTCTATTCTCCTGAGTTCTCTGTCTTCTGTACCTTTTCCATTCTCTAGTACACCTAGTTTTTGCCTCCCTACACCTTTGGGTGAACCAAGGACTCGTTCTGTTCTTCCCATTATTTCTGTTTCCCTTGGGAACAAACCTCTCCTCTGCCTCCTTGCATTTTGTTGCTACATAGTCCATCATTTCTTGTACTGGTTTTCCTGTCAGTTCCCTCTCCCACTGAATGTCTTGAAGGAAGTTCCTCATGCCTGAGTAGTTCCCCCTTTTGTAGTTTGGTTTTTCCCAGCCTATTCCTGCTACTCTCTCCACTTGGAGCTCAACTATGTAGTCGAAGCACAGAACCACATGATCACTAGCTCCCAGGGGCCTTTCATACATGATACCCTCGATGTCCGAACTACTCATGGTGAATACAAGGTCCAACCTTGCTGGTTCATCCTCTCCTCTCTCTCTGGTAGTGTCTCTAACATGTTGATGCATGAGGTTCTCCAGTACCACATCCATCATCTTGGCTCTCCATGTTTCGGGACCCCCATGGGGCTCCAGGTTTTCCCAGTCAATCTCCTTGTGATTGAAATCACCCATAACTAGTAACTTTGCTCCCCCCATGTGTGCTCTCCTGGCCACCTCGGCTAGTGTGTTGATCATTGCTCTGTTGCTCTCATCGTATTCTTCTCTTGGCCTCCTGCAGTTCTGTGGTGGGTTGTACATTACTGCAATTATCACCTTATGTCCCTCAGACTGGATTGTTCCTACTAAGTAGTCCCTTTCGCCCATGCCATCCATTCCTTCCATTTTCTCAAAACCCCACTGGTTTTTAATGAGCAGTGCAACTCCTCCTCCCCCTCTCCTCCCTCTGTCTTTCCTGAAGATTTGATATCCGGATGGAAAGATTGAATCTGTTATTATTCTGGTGAGTTTTGTTTCTGTGAGTGCTATTATGTCTGGGGATGTCTCTTTGATTCTTTCGTGCCACTCCTCATACTTGTTTGTTATTCCATCTGCATTTGTATACCACACCTTCAACTTCTTTTCTAAGACTGTGGTCTGGGAAGTATATTGGGGTTGGGGAAGTGGGAGACCTGGTAAGGAACTATGGGTTGTTGCTGTGGGGGTGAAGTTTGTAATGTAGTGGGTGGGGGCATTGGATGTGGCATGGGTGTTTTGATTTAGAGTGTTTGGTTGCACTGGGGTTGACCTGGTTGGGAGGCTTCTATAGAAAGTTGTGAGGGGGGCTGTGTTAGATCTTCTTCCTGGGTCTGGGATCTCCTGTCTGTCTTCTCCATCCCCTCTCTTTCCTCCTTTCTCCTTTGTACCATCTCTCTCAGTTTCTTCCTTTCTTCTTGTGTTCTGTCGCGGTCGAGATACACCCTCCTGTATGCCGTCATGTCCCTTAATCGTGCTTTCTCCTGCAGTATCCTGGTCCGAGTCGCTTCTGCCTTGAAGGTCACTCTCACTGGCCGGGTTCTTTTTTTTACAAACCCCCCTATTCTCCGAAAATTTTCCAGCTGGGTCATATCGTCTTCTCCTATTGCTTTCATGATGCTTTCAATTGCTTTTTTTTCCCCTTGTTTTCTTGCTTCATATGTTTCCCCTTCGACTTCCTGGAGCCCATACACAAAGACTGACCTCACCCTTTCATTCTCCCACTGCATATCCCTGTGTATCCCCTCATTTAATTTGGTTTCCTCCACTGCAGCTTTCCTTTCATCAGTTTCACTGGCTAATGTACTTGGGCTCAGTGGCCTGTCATTTTCCCTTCTCGGCTTTCCTTGGGCTCTGTTGTTGTCTGTTAGGGCCTCCACATAAAGCTTAGCTCTTTCATTTGCTACAGTCTCCTCTGATAGAGCATCTCCATGCAGTTGTGCCCCTTCTTTCCCTACAGTCCCCTTATTTGTGGCTGAGGTAGCAGTCTCTGTTGTCAATCCCAAAATGTTCTTTAGTTCTTTAGGCTGTTTCAGATTTTTCAGTTCCTCTTCTAAACTCTGTATCCTAGCTTCTGCTGCTTTGACATGCACCTCCCACTTCCTGCTTTCCATATCTATCCTCTCTTCCATTCTCATGCTAAGTTCTTCTAGTTTCTTTTCCCATTCATGATCCCTTTTTATGAGCTCTGCTGCCCAATCTTCCTGTGCATTTTCCTCCTCCTGTCCCTTGGTTTTTCTTGTTACTCTCTGGCAACCCATTTTTGTTTTATCCTGATTGCCTCAGAGTGGGAAACCTATGTAGTTCTGTATGTTAGGTTAGTAGTGTGTGTGTCAGAGTGTGGGGGGGGAAGTAGTGGAGGAACTGTGGCTATTTGGGAGCTGAGTGGGGAGGGGTGGGGAGGGTTTGGGGTGAACGGGGGAGGGGAGGGTGATCGAGGGAGGGGATGGATCAGGGGAAGTAGTGAGATGTCGGTGGTGAGGGGGGAGTGTGTGTGTGTCTGGATATGTGTGTGTGTGTGTGTGTGTGTGTGTGTGTGTGTGTGTGTGTGTGTGTGTGTGTGTGTGTGTGTGTGTGTGTGTGTGTGTGTGTGTGTGTGTGAGTGTGTAATTTTGTGTGTAATTGTGTGTGGAATTATGTGTGGGTTTATTATGTAAAAGGTAGGTTTGTGTGTAATTGTGTGTGGACCTGACGAACCTTATTACCCCACTTACAGTGGGTTTATTATGTACTGAAAGGTAGGTGGTGTGGGTTTACTTGTGCTTAGGAGTGTAATGTAGTTTCTCAGTTGTCGCTTGTGTCCACAACCTATGTGACCTGACTCCCTTGCAGTGTTGCCTATATCACCTGCTTATAGTGAGTTAATCGCCTTGTTCAATGGATTACCATTTGCTAAACCTTATTGAATACTTGAGTGCCTATTCTTTATCGTGCTATGAGAGTTAGACCATTCACATTCAGCTTGGCGGTTAAATTGGAACCTGGACCCCACACCCAAACAACCACTCATAGGTGATACAGTACTTGTAGTGCAGTTGTAGCAGTGTAGGTTGTCCAGGTCGATGTGACGTCCTGGAGTAGATCCAGCTCGATGTACGTCCTGGCGTAGATCCACCTCAATTTCTTCTCGTTAATAATGTACCCTATTCACTGTATTTCTTTCACTGGTCACACTATTGTTTCACTTTATTAAAATCTTGGGTGACACTTGGCAACGCCGCCTTCACACTAGCCTGCGCCACAACGCTTTTATTTTCCAGATCACTTTCAAAATTGTGGCTCTCCCCACACTTGTGTGGCTCAGGCAATTAAAAAAAAACACTTCTAGGATTGCTGACTACCCTGACACACTTAGCAACCCTTGCAGAACACTTGTAGCCCTCCAAAAACACTTAAATCCCCGGAGCACCGACGGCGTGACTAGCACCGACGGCGTGTGTGTGTGTGTGTGTGTGTGTGTGTGTGCGTGCGTGTGTGTGCGTGTACTCACCTAGTTGTACTCACCTAGTTGAGGTTGCGGGGGTCGAGTCCGAGCTCCTGGCCCCGCCTCTTCACTGGTCGCTACTAGGTCACTCTCCCTGAGCCGTGAGCTTTATCATACCTCTGCTTAAAGCTATGTATGGATCCTGCCTCCACTACACCGCTTCCCAAACTATTCCACTTACTGACTACTCTGTGGCTGAAGAAATACTTCCTAACATCCCTGTGATTCATCTGTGTCTTCAGCTTCCAACTGTGTCCCCTTGTTACTGTGTCCAATCTCTGGAACATCCTGTCTTTGTCCACCTTGTCAATTCCTCTCAGTATTTTGTATGTCGTTATCATGTCCCCCCTATCTCTCCTGTCCTCCAGTGTCGTCAGGTTGATTTCCCTTAACCTCTCCTCGTAGGACATACCTCTTAGCTCTGGGACTAGTCTTGTTGCAAACCTTTGCACTTTCTCTAGTTTCTTTACGTGCTTGGCTAGGTGTGGGTTCCAAACTGGTGCCGCATACTCCAATATGGGCCTAACGTACACGGTGTACAGGGTCCTGAACGATTCCTTATTAAGATGTCGGAATGCTGTTCTGAGGTTTGCTAGGCGCCCATATGCTGCAGCAGTTATTTGGTTGATGTGCGCTTCAGGAGATGTGCCTGGTGTTATACTCACCCCAAGATCTTTTTCCTTGAGTGAGGTTTGTAGTCTCTGACCCCCTAGACTGTACTCCGTCTGCGGCCTTCTTTGCCCTTCCCCAATCTTCATGACTTTGCACTTGGTGGGATTGAACTCCAGGAGCCAATTGCTGGACCAGGTCTGCAGCCTGTCCAGATCCCTTTGTAGTTCTGCCTGGTCTTCGATCGAGTGTATTCTTCTCATCAACTTCACGTCATCTGCAAACAGGGACACCTCAGAGTCTATTCCTTCCGTCATGTCGTTCACAAATACCAGAAACAGCACTGGTCCTAGGACTGACCCCTGCGGGACCCCGCTGGTCACAGGTGCCCACTCTGACACCTCGCCACGTACCATGACTCGCTGCTGTCTTCCTGACAAGTATTCCCTGATCCATTGTAGTGCCTTCCCTGTTATCCCTGCTTGGTCCTGCGTGTGTGTGTGTGTGTGTGTGTGTGTGTGTGTGTGTGTGTGTGTGTGTGTGTGTGTGTGTGTGTGTGTGTGTGTGTGTGTGTGTGTGTGTGTGAAAAAGAAAAATAGAGAGAGAGAGAGAGAGAGAGAGAGAGAGAGAGAGAGAGAGAGAGAGAGAGAGAGAGAGAGAGAGACTTTATGTTTTATTAAGCAAAATCACAGATGATGCTCTAGACAGCACGTTCTAACTACTGATATTATGATGAATGAAAGAAAATAGGAGAATGCTAGAAATCAGGTCAGGTGAAGAGAGACTACAAGACAACAACAAACACCTGTTGGGTACATCAGATAAATATAAACAGTGGCTGGTTCCCAAAAAGAAAAAAGATCCTTATCTGACTCATGAAATCGTAATGACACAATTCCAAACAAATCATACCACGGGCGGAAATAGAACCCGCGATCAGAGAGTTATAAAACTCCAGACTGACGCGCTAGCCAGTGGCCATCGCGGTCGTTTTATGACTCTCTGATCGCGGGTTCTATCCCGCCCGTGGTATGGTTACTTCCTTATCTGAAAGGATCGATTTTTTTAGCACTATGTCGGCTCATAACCATTCGTTTACATTATTCATAATTTCTTTTCATGGGAGAGTTACTGAACACGTTGAGGCTCCAATAGGAAGGGGAAAAGGTTGAGTAATTTTTTTTTCTATGAAGAGCGTTTCATTTGCTCCTCCCTTATACACCTTCCATAATCCTCTCCCTCCATCCTCCAGCAGGAACATTGGAGGTCTCCACAGTATCAGGCACACGCTAATCCTCCTCCCTCCCCTCTACAGCCAAGTGCTGTCTCGCCAAAATAAGTTCTTTAAACGGAGAAAGAATTGCCGAGTAAAAGAGAAATACCGAGAGAAAAAGAGAAATACCGAGAGAAAAAGAGAAATGCCGAGAGAAAAAGAGAATTGCCGAGAGGAAAAGTTAACCCGACCAGAAAGAACTAATAAAAAATGGAATTATTTTACACGGCCAAACCTTAGCTGGAAATTCTTGCTCGGAGAGAAAATGGGATATTCATTATTTTCTCTAGAGTAAAACCGCAAGTTTAACATGTTTGTTGGGTATTGTATGTGTGACCTCACCCAGACTTGATATCGAGAGTCGAGCCATAGCTCCTGGCCGTCCTTCTTAATTAATCCTTCAAACGATTAGTTCCCTCTTGGGTCCTATCGTATCAACTCTTGAAACTCTGTGTATGGTCACGCTCGCTCTACTCGCTCACTACCCACAGACTGAAGAAGTATTTCCTGACGTTTCTGTGGCTCAGCTCTCTTTTAAGCATTCATCTACACACATACCTGTCCCCATTTCGTTCATGTCAGTCTGTCCCTGTTTACCTCATCGATTCTTCTACGTATCTTGTAAATGGTAATAAAATTTCTCCTGCTTTATTGTTTTTCTAAGGTTCATTCATCTTCTTTACAGGTAATGTTGCGAACTTTCTCGAGTTTCTGTAGCTACTTCATCAGATGCTGCACACTGTGACTGGCTTGCCATATGTGATGTACAGCGTTCTTCAAGACTACTTGTTTTCAAAATCCATAAATGCAGTTTTTAGAATTGTTAGCTTTGCCTATGCTGCTGATGTTAAATGGTTAATGCTGACAACTGGCGAGATGTTCGGTGTAATGCTCACCACTGGACACTTTGTTTGATAACTGGTTTCTTGACACTCAAAAACTTCAGGACTTGTTTCTTCACTGTGTGACTGAAAGAAAACTACATTTCCCTACTGAACACTTGCAACCTCGAGAGTAAAAACCCCTTTCATTCTGAAGTCATATTACCTGGTCATAGACAATAATTTTTTTCACATAGATGTGAATTTGCTTTTTTTCTAGTTTAACCCTTTGCTTCTTTGCCATTTTAGAAGAGTTAGTGTTTACCTTCTTACTCTTATGTATTCGTTTACTGCTCTCCTACTTATTTCTTTGTTTATCGTTCTTAATCCATGTTCTTCCTTTTAGTTTCTCTGCGACTCTTGTTAAATCATTGACTCTCTTTGAATTTCCTATTTCCATTTCATCTGATTATTGTCTTTTCGTTAAACTCCTAGTACATTTGGTTAGATTATCTAATATTGCTTAATCGTCAGGTAATAAATTTTCTCTTTCCCTTTGTTTTCTGTACTTTGTTTTCCTAGTTTTTCTCAATCCTATTTTCTTGTCTTGTTTCAACTCTATAAGATATTCAAGCTTCAGTGTTGTAGTTGTTGGCTTCTAGATGCAGTTCATATTTGGTTTCGAATATCTTTTATTATTTCACGTTAAAACTCGGTTGTAGTCTGGCTGTCTCATCTACTTCTCACTCTTATGGTTTATTTTACTTACCAGATCAAAGAATTCCAGGACTACCCCCGGTAGCTCTTGTCTCTAAATTATTGGTTCTTCCTGAAGGTACCAGCTTTCCCTTGTCTGTTAAACCTTTGTGGTTAGAATACCCTGCAATCAGTAACGTTCCATTGGACCTGCTAGTCCTCTGAACTCGTCTCTAAGATGTTAATTGTTCTCTCTTATCCTTATACACATTTTAATGTCAGTTATTGTGTTGTTTGATAGAGGAATGTATACAACTGTTCTTGTTACAAGAAACATATGTAGGCATTGAAACTGCAAATATTTGTGTTGTTCAGTTTCCCAATCTCTGCTAGTTATTAATGTTACATCTCGTTGTTTACTTTCTCTTTTTAAGTATTGTGGTACACTATTTTACTGATTATAATATTCATGAGCTTAGTCTACGTGTGGGCTACTATGAGAGATTTATTCCCTGCTGTTTTGTTCTCCAGTTTGTTTACATGTTTTCATGCCATAGTCAGGGAGGCACAAATGGCGATATGGGTGGATCTGTCTTTTGAGAATATAATTTTCTATTTGGAGTCGTTAGTGAGTTGTATATGATACCCTTAACGATTTTTGTAGTTATCGTTCTGGCTATGTAATCAGATAAGCTATTGGAATCTAGGATTATCATTGTGCCAAACCTCTGTTTTTGTCCTGATGAACATTATAATGAGCCCACTTGTTTATTATGCAGGAGGCCCTAGGGAAGACTGAATCAATAATTACGTCTCTTGGTTTCCATGATTACGTTATGGTCCGGATGTACATGTTTTGCTCCCGCTTAACTCGGTGGTCGTCAGATATTACCTATGTTTGTTCACATAACTTCTTCGTGCTGGTGTGACTATCTAAATGGTCCAAGTCGGATCGAAACGTCTTGGAAAGCTTCTCTCTCTCCTATGTGCGGGTTATTTGTGTATTCTGAGCCTCCTTAATTTAATGATATTCGTGTAGACGATAGTCTCTGAACCCTATTAACCTAATCATCTTGTTGGGTTGTTTATTAAGTTACAGTGATGACGTCATATTCTTGCTCGAAGTGCATGTAGGCTTACACAGTATGAGTGCATGTAGGCTTACACAGTGTGAGTGCATGTAGATTTACACAGTGTGAGTGCATGTAAGCTTACACAATGTGAGTGCATGTAGGTTTACACAGTGTGAGTGCATGTAGATTTACACAATGTGAGTGCATGTAGGCTTACACAATGTGAGTGCATGTAGGCTTACACAATGTGAGTGCATGTAGGCTTACACAGTGTGAGTGCTTGTAGGCTTACACAGTGTGAGTGCATGTAGGCTCACACAGTGTGAGTGCATGTAGGCTTACACAGTGTGAGTGCATGTAGGCTTACACAGTGTGAGTGCATGTAGGCTCACACAGTGTGAATGCATATAGGCTTACGCAGTGTGAGTGCATGTAGGCTTACACAGTGTGAGTGCATGTAGGCTTACACAACGTGAGTGCATGTAGATTTACACAGTGTGAGTGCATATAGGTTTACAGTGTGAGTGCATGTAGGCTTACACAGTGTGAGTGAATGTAGGCTTACATAGTGTGAATGCATGTAGGCTTACACAATGTGAGTGCATGTAGGCTTACACATTGTGAGTGCATGTAGGCTTACAAAGTGTGAATGCATGTAGGCTTACACAGTGTGAGTGCAAGTAGGCTTACACAGTGTGAGAGCATGTAGGCTTACACAATGTGAGTGCATGTAGGCTTACAAAGTGTGAATGCATGTAGGCTTACACAGTGTGAGTGCATGTAGGCTTATGCAATGTGAGTGCATGTAGGCTTACACAATGTGAGTGCTTGTAGGCTTACAAAGTGTGAATGCATGTAGGCTTACAAAGTGTGTGTGCATGTAGGCTTAATCAGTGTGAGTGCATGTAGGCTTACACAGTGTGAGTGCATGTAGGCTTACAAAGTCTGAATGCATGTAGGCTTACACAGTGTGAATGAATGTAGGTTTACACAGTGTGAGTGCATGTAGGCTTACACAACGTGAGTGCATGTAGGGTTACACAGTGTGAGTGCATGTAGGCTTACACAGTGAGAGTGCATGTAGGCTTACAGAGTGTGAGTGCATGTAGGCTTATAAAGTGTGAATGCATGTAGGCTTACACAGTATGAGTGAATGTAGGCTTACACAATGCGAGTGCATGTAGGCTTACAGAGTGTGAGTACATGTAGGCTTACACAGTGTGAATGCATGTAGGCTTACAGAGTGTGAGTGCATGTAGGCTTACACAGTGTGAATGCATGTAGTCTTACGCAATGTGAGTGCATATAGGCTACACAGTGCGAGTGCATGTAGGCTTACAGAGTGTGAGTACATGTAGGCTTACACAGTGTGAATGCATGTAGTCTTACGCAATGTGAGTGCATATAGGCTACACAGTGCGAGTGCATGTAGGCTTACAGAGTGTGAGTGCATGTAGGTTTACACATTGTGAGTGCATGTAGGTTTACACAGTGTGAGTGTATGTAAACTTACACAGTGTGAGTGAATGTAGGTTTACACAATGTGAGTGCATGTAGGCTTACACAGTGCGAGTGCATGTAGGCTTACAAAGTGTGAATGCATGTAGTCTTACACAGTGTGAGTGAATGTAGGCTTACACAGTGCGAGTGCATGTAGACTTACACAATGTGAGTGCATGTAGGGTTACATAGTGTGAGTGAATATAGGCTTACACAATGTGAGTGCATGTAGACTTACACAGTGCGAGTGCATGTAGGCTTACACAGTGTGAGTGCATGTAGGCTCACACAGTGTGAATGCATATAGGCTTACGCAGTGTGAGTGCATGTAGGCTTACACAGTGTGAGTGCATGTAGGCTTACACAACGTGAGTGCATGTAGATTTACACAGTGTGAGTGCATATAGGTTTACAGTGTGAGTGCATGTAGGCTTACACAGTGTGAGTGAATGTAGGCTTACATAGTGTGAATGCATGTAGGCTTACACAATGTGAGTGCATGTAGGCTTACACATTGTGAGTGCATGTAGGCTTACAAAGTGTGAATGCATGTAGGCTTACACAGTGTGAGTGCAAGTAGGCTTACACAGTGTGAGAGCATGTAGGCTTACACAATGTGAGTGCATGTAGGCTTACAAAGTGTGAATGCATGTAGGCTTACACAGTGTGAGTGCATGTAGGCTTATGCAATGTGAGTGCATGTAGGCTTACACAATGTGAGTGCTTGTAGGCTTACAAAGTGTGAATGCATGTAGGCTTACAAAGTGTATGTGCATGTAGGCTTAATCAGTGTGAGTGCATGTAGGCTTACACAGTGTGAGTGCATGTAGGCTTACAAAGTCTGAATGCATGTAGGCTTACACAGTGTGAATGAATGTAGGTTTACACAGTGTGAGTGCATGTAGGCTTACACAACGTGAGTGCATGTAGGGTTGCACAGTGTGAGTGCATGTAGGCTTACACAGTGAGAGTGCATGTAGGCTTACAGAGTGTGAGTGCATGTAGGCTTACAAAGTGTGAATGCATGTAGGCTTACACAGTATGAGTGAATGTAGGCTTACACAGTGCGAGTGCATGTAGGCTTACACAGTGTGAATGCATGTAGGCTTACACAGTGTGAATGCATGTAGGCTTACAGAGTGTGAGTGCATGTAGGCTTACACAGTGTGAATGCATGTAGTCTTACGCAATGTGAGTGCATATAGGCTACACAGTGCGAGTGCATGTAGGCTTACAGAGTGTGAGTACATGTAGGCTTACACAGTGTGAATGCATGTAGTCTTACGCAATGTGAGTGCATATAGGCTACACAGTGCGAGTGCATGTAGGCTTACAGAGTGTGAGTGCATGTAGGTTTACACATTGTGAGTGCATGTAGGTTTACACAGTGTGAGTGTATGTAAACTTACACAGTGTGAGTGAATGTAGGTTTACACAATGTGAGTGCATGTAGGCTTACACAGTGCGAGTGCATGTAGGCTTACAAAGTGTGAATGCATGTAGTCTTACACAGTGTGAGTGAATGTAGGCTTACACAGTGCGAGTGCATGTAGACTTACACAATGTGAGTGCATGTAGGGTTACATAGTGTGAGTGAATATAGGCTTACACAATGTGAGTGCATGTAGACTTACACAGTGCGAGTGCATGTAGGCTTACACAGTGTGAGTGCATGTAGGCTTACACAGAGTGAGTGCATGTAGGCTTACACAGTGTGAGTGCATGTAGGCTTACACAGAGTGAGTGCATGTAGGCTTACACAGTGTGAGTGTATGTAGGTTTACACAGTGCGAGTGCATGTAGGCTTACACAGTGTGAGTGCATGTAGGTTTACACAATGTGAGTGCATGTAGGCTTACACAGTGTGAGTGCATTTAGGCTTGCACAGTGTGAATGCATCTAGGTTTACACAGTGTGAGTGCATGTAGGTTTACACAGTGTGAGTGCATGTAGGCTTACACAGTGTGAGTGCATGTAGGCTTACACAGTGTGAATGCATGTAGGCTTACACAGTGTGAGTGCATCTAGGTTTACGCAGTGTGAGTGCATGTAGGTACACCTGCTGCTCACCCAGCATCTCACAGCACAGCATAGAAAACGGGGCATCCAGCACTGCTCAGCCATCTCACTGCACAGCACTCAGTGCACACTGCACAGCACTCAGTGCACACTGCACAGCACTCAGTGCACACTGCACAGCACTCAGTGCACACTGCACAGCACTCAGTGCACACTGCACAGCACTCAGTGCACACTGCACAGCACTCAGTGCACACTGCACAGCACTCAGTGCACACTGCACAGCACTCAGTGCACACTGCACAGCACTCAGTGCACACTGCATAGCACTCAGTGCACACTGCACACCAACAGACAAAAACTGTGGTCTCGGACCAGTTTGTCTGAATGTGTATGTTCTCTATAGTATTATAGACACAAACAATTTGTGGAGAACTAGTTAGATAAGTACACCCTCCTGCACGAAGCAACATACAGCATTCGGTACTTATCTGTTAACAGGACGATGTCCAGCAGCCTCTCCCTGGACATCCCTTCGGAGTGCCGTTCCAGATCCCACAGTGGCTGTTGATTAACAATTTTGTTAGAAAACAATTTGCTCCAAAGGAGCGTATATCCAGCATTTCACTATCATCTGAAATGCGATGTGGTACTCATATGGTTTGGGCGTAAAGCTCCCTAATTACGACCTCGAATAGGACAGCCCTAATGAATCACGTTGTGTTTGCCCGAAGACTGCAGTTCATATTTGGCGATACAACTGAGATTAAGACTTACCTTGCCCGTGTAACGTAAGTTTATGGCGTTGACAGCGCCATTAAGGCTGATATCGGTGAATTGACTGATTGCTTGATTGTCTCGGAGAATGTTGCACTATTGTTCGCCACTACGTCGTGAATGTTCGTTGCAATGACTCGTAATACCGGTTGCTCTTCATCCTTCATTACCATCATTTGTTCATAGTTTCGTGGTATTATCCACAGCAGAAAGAACATGGAGACGCAATAAACACTACATGATTAGTTCAACGGCGAATTTTCTGACTGGTATAAAGGAACTAGTGTAACTTTCCTAGTTTCCTGAGACTGTAGAATGAACAAGAGTCAAGAACGTACTGGTCACTACTGCCCCTTAGTCTTTTAACGATAAGGAGGCAACGACCTCATGACACACCCAGTCTCGTCCTTTTCTTCAAGCTAAGGCCCGCCGCTCTCCTGAATGCATACATGTGGTTTTAATAAAGCTGTTTGTGAGGAAGGAAGAGTCCACTAGCCCCTTCCGGGAGAGCTAAGTCCCTCAGAGGGCTGAGGGAAGGCAGAGGGAGGGCTGAGAGATACCCCCTTTACAAGAGAAGTATCTCCGCATAAATTATAGTCATAGTTGTAGCCTGTTTTTTTTTTTTAGTTAGTCTTGCTATCAGCTAAAGAAAAGCGATATTCTGGAAAAAAGTCTGGTACCTCTTCAGGGATACCTATTTATGATAATAAGAATACCACGTATACAAATATTTATTAGGAAAGTTTTTATTACAAACAGTTGATTATATTTTTATTACACTTACGGAAATTTTAATAAGATAAAAACAAAAGAAGTTTACTCGGTAAACATACGTTTAAAAATAATAATAATAATAATAATATTTACTACAAAATGTTTACTTAACAAACACTTCTTGTAAGATGATGAAGAACAAGTGTGAAGATCACATAACATAAATAATAACTTGATTAACATTGTATTTCTTGTGTATTTACTGATTTATAGCTGAAATTTATGAATTTCACTTTATTATTCTTAATACATAAATCTATAATATCTTCATATTTTCAGAATTCTCTTTTATTATATGTAAAATGAAAAATGTTTTAAATAAAACAATATTAACATTAATTACGATAATAAATTCTGTTGTTGCCATACATAGTGTGGTGGGTTAGGTGGGTGGTTTGATATCGGGTCTTGTTTCAAGGAGATGGAGCTCTTCTCTTGTTCCTCGAATCAAACGTAATTGCCACTCATTTCTCCACGCTGTGTATCAGCCCTTCAGGCTCACTACTTCCCCATTAACATAATAATTTCTTTAACATTGGGATAAACTAAGGACATAATGAATATTTTACATTATTTTAAGATAATTTAGGAAAACAATGGATGCATCTCACTCGTAAAAAAGGAGAGAAACGTAGGAAGAAAAGGATGGTAGGTAAGACACATAGGCAACAGTTACGCAACTTTATTCCGAAACGTTTCGCCTACACAGTAGGCTTCTTCAGTCGAGTTCAGAAAGTAGGCAGGAGCAGTAGAGATGTGAAGACGATGTAATCAGTCCATCACCCTTAAAGTTGAAGATTTAAGGTTGTCAGTCCCTCAGCCAGGGGAAGAGTTCTGTTCCATAGTCAGGAACAAGAAGGTTCCTTTATGGAGTTGAACCTGACGCTAGTGTTAGAAGTGACCAAGCTGACAGCTATACCACAGAGCTGAGTTCATCATTGACTGTGATTTTCTGTTTTTTTTTTTCTTCTGTTTAATTTCTCTTGATCTGTCGTTCACTTTATACCTTCACTCTAAATGCATCCAACATTTTTATTGAGTACATTACATCTTAACGTATCGTGCACCTTGCCTTATTACTTGTTGTGTAGAGCAGTAAATGTTTTGAAAACTGCTAACATATCAGTGGCTGGTGGAATTGTATATTTATTTATCCTCTTTTTCATAAAATATGTATTACTTATTACCAAACCTCTTTCTACGCATAGTTCAATTAAAGGTTCCCCATTTACATTTACCCCTGGCACCCGAAATTTACCTACTACTCCCTCCACATAATTTTTACCCACTTTAGCATTGAAATCCCCAACCACCATTACTCTCACACTTGGTTCAAAACTCCCCAAGCATTCACTCAACATTTCCCAAAATCTCTCTCTCTCCTCTACACTTCTCTCTTCTCCAGGTACATATACGCTTACTATAACCCAAAGTGAAAAACTAAATAAAATCTGCTTCGTACAATACATCTACAGCCACTGAAAATCAGTTGCAAATTATCCACAGAAGTTTTATTAGGTGTCAATTAAAACTTACAGCAAATATGATTTTATTGACTCGTAGTTGTTCAGTGTCCAGGACACGACACTGTGCACCTTCACCTGTGACTTGTCCTACGTATTTACCCACACTTCACCTTTCACTCATGTGGTTCACCATGAACCTTCACCTGTTTTTCACCTTGCCTGTTCACCTGTAATTCACCTTAAACATTCACTCAGCTTATATAAAGAGTGTCCGTGGTTCGATCCCGGCATGGTTGAAAACGTTATGCATGTTTCCTCATACCTCTATTCACGTAGCAGTAAGTAGGTACCTGGGTGTCAGTCGACTGTTGTGGGTCGCATCCTGAGGGGTGGTAATGTATAGTTGCGGAAGTGACATCTGGCAACTCAGACGGAGTAAACAGCTGGGTTAATTCATGAATGAATTAACCCAGCTGTTTACTCCGTCTGTTTATTCGTGAATGAATTAACCCAGCTGTTTACTCCGTCTGTTTATTCATGAATGAATTAACCCAGCTGTTTACTCCCTCTGTTTATTCATGAATGAATTAACCCAGCTGTTTACTCCCTCTGTTTATTCATGAATGAATTAACCCAGCTGTTTACTCCCTCTGTTTATTCATGAATGAATTAACCCAGCTGTTTACTCTCTCTGTTCATTCATGAATGAATTAACCCAGCTGTTTACTCCGTCTGTTTATTCATGAATGAATTAACCCAGCTGTTTACTCCGTCTGTTTATTCATGAATAAATTAACCCAGCTGTTTACTCCCTCTGTTTATTCATGAATAAATTAACCCAGCTGTTTACTCCCTCTGTTTATTCATGAATAAATTAACCCAGCTGTTTACTCCCTCTGTTTATTCATGAATAAATTAACCCAGCTGTTTACTCCCTCTGTTTATTCATGAATAAATTAACCCAGCTGTTTACTCCCTCTGTTTATTCATGAATAAATTAACCCAGCTTGTGACGACGGTGGTGACTGGTTGACAAAATTAATTACCGGTTTCTGTGTATCTATATAAAAGAAGATTTATGAATACAGAAATGAATTAATTATCTTTCAAATATTACATCCAATAGTATAAAAACAACTTATTTTAAAAGGTGACCGAATATACTGAAAGGAAAAAATTATGATGGCAGGACCGTAATTATTATGCATTAATCACATCGACTCAGGCGTAGCATAATTTTGATGGACCAGTTGGATGAATGTGTGAGGCTTGGTGCCCATAATGTCTAACACAATATTAGTAATTTGTGTTAAATATAATTTTAAATTATATTCCACAAATCAAATTGTGCTACTTTTTATGACATTTAACACATAAATAATACCATGAACCCGTTGTGTCATTTTATAATGAAACTGGCGACACGCACGCACGCACACACGCACGCACACACATACACACATACACACATACACACACACATACACACACACACACACACATACACACACACACACACACACACACACACACACACACACACACACACACACACACACACACGCACGCACGCACGCACGCACACACACACACACAACCGAGGAAGAAGTGAAGAGGCTTCTGAGTGAGCTAGATACCTCAAAAGCAATGGGGCCAGATAACATCTCTCCATGGGTCCTGAGAGAGGGAGCAGAGGCGCTATGTGTACCCCTAACAACAATATTCAATACATCTATCGAAACAGGGAGATTGCCTGAGGCATGGAAGACAGCAAATGTGGTACCAATCTTTAAAAAAGGAGACAGACATGAAGCACTAAACTACAGACCAGTGTCACTGACATGTATAGTATGCAAAGTCATGGAGAACATTGTCAGGAGAAGAGTGGTGGAACACCTAGAAAGGAATGATCTCATCACCAGCAGACAACATGGTTTCAGAGACGGGAAATCCTGTGTCACAAACCTACTGGAGTTCTATGACATGTTGACAGCAGTAAGAGAAGAGAGAGAGGGGTGGGTGGATTGCATTTTCTTAGACTGCAAGAAGGCGCTTGACACAGTACCACACAAGAGATTAGTGCAAAAACTGGAGGACCAAGCAGGAATAACAGGGAAGGCACTGCAATGGATCAGGGAATACTTGTCAGGAAGACAGCAGAGAGTAATGGTACGAGGCGAGGTGTCAGAGTGGGCACCTGTGACCAGTGGGGTCCCACAGGGGTCAGTCCTAGGACCAGTGCTGTTTCTGGTATTTGTGAACGACATGACGGAAGGAATAAACTCCGAGGTGTCACTGTTTGCAGATGACGTGAAGTTGATGAGAAGAGTTCATTCGATCGAAGACCAGGCAGAAATACAAAGGGATCTGGACAGGCTGCAGACCTGGTCCAGCAACTGGCTCCTGGAGTTCAATCCCACCAAGTGCAAAGTCATGAGGATTGGGGAAGGGCAAAGAAGACCGCAGATGGAGTACAGTCTAGGGGGTCAGAGACTACAAACATCACTCAAGGAAAAAGATCTTGGGGTGAGTATAACACCAGGCACATCTCCTGAAGCGCACATCAACCAAATAACTGCTGCAGCATATGGGCGCCTAGCAAACCTCAGAACAGCATTCCGACATCTTAATAAGGAATCGTTCAGGACCCTATACACCGTGTACGTTAGGCCCATATTGGAGTATGCGGCACCAGTTTGGAACCCACACCTAGCCAAGCATGTAAAGAAAATAGAGAAAGTGCAAAGGTTTGCAACAAGACTAGTCCCAGAGCTAAGAGGTATGTCCTACGAGAGGTTAAGGGAAATCAACCTGACGACACTGGAGGACAGGAGAGATAGGGGGGACATGATAACGACTTACAAAATACTGAGAGGAATTGACAAGGTGGACAAAGACAGGATGTTCCAGAGATTGGACACAGTAACAAGGGGACACAGTTGGAAGCTGAAGACACAGATGAATCACAGGGATGTTAGGAAGTATTTCTTCAGCCACAGAGTAGTCAGTAAGTGGAATAGTTTGGGAAGCGATGTAGTGGAGTCAGGATCCATATATAGCTTTAAGCAGAGGTATGATAAAGCTCATGGTTCAGGGAGAGTGACCTAGTAGCGACAAGTGAAGAGGCGGGGCCAGGAGCTTGGACTCGACCCCTGCAACCTCAACTAGGTGAGTACAACTAGGTGAGTACACACACACACACACAGTCAGTCATAGAGTTGTCAGCAAGTGGAATAGCCTAGCAAGTGAAGTAGTGGAGGCAGGAACCATACATAGTTTTAAGAAGAGGTATGACAAAGCTCAGGAAGCAGAGAGGGAGAGGACCTAGTAGCGATCAGTGAAGAGGCGGGGCCAGGAGCTGAGTCTCGACCCCTGCAACCACAATTAGGTGAGTAGGTGAGTACACACACACACACACACACACACACACACACACACACACACACACACACACACACACACACACACACACACACACACACACACACACACACACACACACACACACACACACACACATACACACACACACACACACACACACACACACACACACACAGCTGTTGCAGCATATGGGCGCCTGGCAAACCTGAGAATAGCGTTCCGATACCTTAGTAAGGAATCGTTCAAGACACTGTACACTGTGTACGTCAGGCCTATACTGGAGTACGCAGCACCAGTTTGGAACCCACACCTGGTCAAGCACGTCAAGAAATTAGAGAAAGTGCAAAGGTTTGCAACAAGGCTAGTTCCAGAGCTCAGGGGAATGTCCTACGAAGAAAGGTTAAGGGAAATCGGACTGACGACATTGGAGAACAGGAGGGTCAGGGGAGACATGATAACGACATACAAAATACTGCGTGGAATAGATAAGGTAGATAGAGACAGGTTGTTCCAGAGAGGGTACACAGAAACAAGGGGTCACAATTGGAAGCTGAAGACTCAGACGAGTCACAGGGACGTTAGGAAGTATTTCTTCAGTCATAGAGTCGTCAGGAAGTGGAATAGCCTAGCAAGTGAAGTAGTAGAGGCAGGAACCATACATAGTTTTAAGAAGAGGTATGACAAAGCTCAGGAAGCAGAGAGGGAGAGGACCTAGTAGCGATCAGTGAAGAGGCGGGGCCAAGAGCTGAGTCTCGACCCCTGGAACCACAATTAGGTGAGTACAGTTAGGTGAGAACACACACACACACACACACACCCACACACACACATACACACACACACACACACACACACACACACAAGGACAGGATGTTCCAGGGAGGGGACACAGAAACAAGAGGCCACAATTGGAAGTTGAAGACACAAATGAGTCAGAGAGATAGTAGGAAGTATTTCTTCAGTCATAGAGTTGTAAGGCAGTGGAATAGCCTAGAAAATGACGTAGTGGAGGCAGGAACCATACACAGTTTTAAGACGAGGTTTGATAAAGCTCATGGAGCGGGGAGAGAGAGGGTCTAGTAGCAACCGGTGAAGAGGCGGGGCCAGGAGCTAGGACTCGACCCCTGCAACCACAAATAGGTGAGTACAAATAGGTGAGTACACACACACACACACACACAGAGAAAGTGACGTAGTGGAGGTATGATAAAGCTCATGGAGCAGGGAGAGAGGGGACCTAGTAGCAATCAGTGAAGAGGCGGGGCCAGGAGCTATCACTCGACCCCTGCAACCACAAATAGATGAGTACATACACACTAACATGCTATACATGTACTACTGAAAGATATATTTAATATTCTTTGACCAGTGATTTTGGTCTATTAGTATTCAAATCAGAATATTATGTTTACAGCCCAACAAACACTGCCAGTTAAGTTCTAATAATTTGAAATCTGCTTAAAAATTAAGTCTCAGATTGACTAATTTCTTATCCAGACTCTTAAGTTCTCTTTTACATAGCCATTTGAGGCCCATTTTCCTTGACTTTCACATGAAATGCTGAAATTCAAGGCTGAGAAAAGTGAATGACACTTGAGGTTTTATTTTTCCTTCATGCAAGGGAATTACCGACAATATGTTAGATAATGTGCAACTATTGTAACATTTTATTGCAGCAACGTTTTCCTCTCCACGAACTTAGTCAAGCGTTACAAACAATACAGAAATACGAGGTTATATATAGGTAACAATATGAAGTGAAAAATCATATGCACAAAATGCCTTGAATCATCCTTAATCGGAATTCCATGCGATAACTGATCGAAATGGACTTGAAATTGTCACATAAAACAGGATTCAGAAGTCTAGATAAGAAATACTCGATATTTTAGCACTTAACTGGCGGTGCTTGTTGGGACCATGGCTGACGGTGACCAGCAAGAGGAACTGCCACAATTTCCTGGCTCAGGCTCAGGAAGATAATTTTCTTTACTGGAGTCAGATAAGGTACAGCAGTTGAAGTTACATCATAGGTGGGCGGGACCTACTTGTAGAGGTAGCAAGTAGATTGAAGGAGATATCCTCTGTAGCAAACAAGTATCATTACAATAATGATAACAAAATAGGCTATCCTAGTTAACAGCATATGTTTATATTCTGCTATGTGTGATAGTTTATGTAACTGTGTTTATATGTACCTTGTGGCATGCAAAGAGTACGAAACCATTATTCGGCGCATGTACACACCCTCATTGAAAGGCTATCTCACCCAACCAGTGAACCAGTACTAGGGTTGGACGATGGGGCCCCGTCGTTCGATCAGTACCCAGGTCCATCCAATGAGAAGATGGTTCTGGCAATCGCAGAGGTGTTGTGGGCACCACCCGCCTGTCTGCCCTTGTCATTTCCATTCTAGAGCTGGTTGAAGCACGGTCTGCTCTCTAGTGGCATCTATTCTGCCTTGCTTACCATGGAGTGCACTAATACCTATTGTTGTACATAGTGTATATAGTGTACATACTTCTCTTCTTACTTGGTGAAAGGATAATATAAGTCAAAAGTTTCCCTGCTGTGTCTGTTTTTGCTCCCTTTACACCCAGGATAACAGACCTTTGAATTCCTGGGTTGTAATATACCTATATCTGAATAAACTTACTAACTGGCAACCAGTGAGGAATCGTCTGAGTTCTGCGTCACTTCCTACATGTCAATTTCCTTACCGAATTGTAGCAGCAGCAACACACACAGCAAGAGGCATGCTTGAGCTTCCGCAGCACTCGGGCTTAATGCCCAAAGCTGGGGTGTGGCTCCAGAAGGATCCTGTAGTGCCTGCTGCCTTTGCACTTCCTGACATCGTCTGCTGCTATGCAGCTGCTGCTCCCATCGAGCCTAGTGTAGGCGGGGTTTGTGGAAGCCCAAGGGGCCTAGCTTCTCCCTCCGAGCCCCGTGGGGGAGGGGAATGGGGCTAGGCCTGGGGACATCTGGTCCCAGGAGATGAGGAGGTACTTGTACCTCCTCCCATGGCAGACATTGGTCTGAGACACTCGACAGGGAGCCAAGGCCGGGCCACCTCTTGGAAAAGACCCGGGCCAGGCGATTATACAGCGAATCTAGATCAGAACAAAAATATTTCGCTAAAAACTTTCACACAAAACTACAGAGGGAGAAACAATACTACTACGACACCAAGAACATCTATTCCAAAGAAAATGAAAACATTTTTTTTTTTGTCTTTCTCATTGCCACCGACAAATGTGGAAGTGAATGCCAGCGTCAATCGTAATATATCTTCACCTCAGGAAATGAATTGAGACAAACTGCAATAGATAAAATATTATATTTTTTTACTGATACACCGGCAGTTTCCCACTGAGGAAGGGTGACCCGAAAAAGAAGAAACACTTTCATCATCATTCATTCCATCACTGTCTATGCCAGAGGCGCGCCTACACTACAGTTAAAAAGCTGTAACATATCAACACCCCTCCTTCAGCGCTAGCCGGTTTTCCTAAATTCCATCATAAATGTTACTTTGTTCACACTTCAACAGCTCGTCAAGTCATAAAAACCAAATACTAGATATATACATAGAAATTTTACGAATATACATAGAAATATAGATATATGCATATAAATTTTACGACCACTGTCAGCCTCTGAATTATCCGAGTTACCAGACTTTGCAACGTGGGGGCCAGTGGTTCGTCTTTAAGTTCCACCCCCCACTTACTGTATTTTTTTATGTTTTCCCCAGGTTCATATGTCCAGGGATCCATCCGTGGGCCCCAGGATGTATTCCCTTCAGTTTCCCAAAATCTGCCTCAACATCACTGCCTTCCCCGGGTTCATGTATCCAGGAATCCATCCGTTCGCTCCCGGATGTCTTCCCTTCCCCACTTCCTCGAAGTCAGCGGTTTTCGTCACCCCAGTGACCTTGTTGGATGGAAACTTGGTCTTGTCTAGCTGGTCTACGGTAGAGACTGTCCAGGTGGGTGGAATTATCGGAGGTGACACGAACAAAACTGCGACTGGTAATAACACCCACCAAGGCAGCCTCGACCGTAGGTCAGTTAGACGACACCAAACTGTCACAAATACCATAAGTGTATTTGTTAGTCTGTGTGTGTGTGTGTGTGTGTGTGTGTGTGTGTGTGTGTGTGTGTGTGTGTGTGTGTGTGTGTGTGTGTGTGTGTGTGTCTGTGTATAGACGAGTGCCCATCTGCTAATCTTTTTCTCCATCTCATTGAAAACTGTAATAAATGTGAACAGGATTTCTTTTGCAGGCGATGCAAAATGCCCCCAGTAAAAAGAAGGGGCGCCATTGGTACACTAAGGGAAAACACCATAAGTGTCCGGGGCCCAAGACTGTTCAACAGCCTCCCATCAAGCATTAGGGGAATTGCCAATAAACCCCTGGCTGCCTTCAAGAGAAAGCTGGACAGATACCTAAAGTCAGTGCCGGATCAGCCAGGCTGTGGCTCCTGCGTTGGACTGCGTGCGGCCAGCAGTAACAGCCTAGTTGATCAGGCCCTGATCCATCGGGAGGCCTGGTCATGGACCGGGCCGCGGGGGCGTTGATCCCCGGAATAACCTCCAGGTAACCTCCAGGTTATGTTATTCCCCATTTTTCATTTGCAAGAGAAGTAAAGATCCCCAAGTCCTCGTTCACATGTGCGTATTTTCACACATTTATGCGTCTGCACACACACACACACACACACACACACACACACACACACACACACACACACACACACACACACACACACACACACACACACACACACACACACACTACTCCGTGGAATAGACAAGGTGAACAGAGACAGGATGTTCCAGAGAGAGGGACAGAAAGAAGGGGTCACATTTGGAAGTTGAAGACTCAGATGAGTCAAAGGGATGTTGGGAAGTATTTCTTCAGTCATAGAGCTGTCAGGAAGTGGAATAGTCTAGCAAGTGAGGTAGTGGAGACAGGAACCATACATAGCTTTTAGATGAGGTATGATAAAGCTCATGGAGCAGGGAGAGAGAGAGAGGACCTAGTAGCGTGCAGTGAAGAGAAGGTCCAGGAGCTGAGTCTCGACCCCTGCAACCACAATTAGGTGAGTACAATTAGGTGAGTACACACACCAGGGCCAGGAGCTATGACTCGACCCCTGCAGTCCCAAATTGGTGAGTACACACACACACACACACACACACACACACACACACACACACACACACACACACACACACACACACACACACACACACACACACACACACACACACACACACACACACACACACACACACACACACACACACACACACACACACACACACACACACACACACACACACACACACACACACGCACACACACACAGTCCTAGGTACGGTTCGTTTCTTGTATATGTGAATAATATGATGGAAGGAATAGATTCAGAGGTGTTCCTGATCCCGGATGATGTGAAACTAATGAGGACAATACAAGCGGACAAGGATCAGGTAAGATTAGAAGGGGATCTGGACAGGCTGCAAGCCTGGTCCAGCTGTTGGCTACTGGAGTTTAATCCCATCAGGTGCAAAGTTATGAAACATGGGGAAGGACAGAGAAGACTGCAGACGGAGTACAGGCTAGGGAATCAAAGGCTGCAAAGCTCACTTAAGAAAAAGGATCTTAGGGTGAGCATCGTACCGAGCACGTTCCCTATGGCGCACTTCAATACCATGTTCGTCAGGCCCATATTGGAGTATGCAACACCAGTAAGGAACCCACGCCTGGTCAAACATGTCAAGAAATTGGAAAGGTGCAAAAGTTTACAACAAGACTAGTCCTGGAGCTAAATAGTAAGTCTTATGAGGAGAGGTTAAGAAAACTCAACCTGATGACACTAGAGGGTAAGAGGGAAAAGGGGGACATGATAACGACGTATAAAATACTGAGAGGAATTGACAAGGTGGACAGGGCTAGAATGTTTCAGAGATGGGACTCAACTGGAAGTTTAAAATTCAGATGAGCCATAGGAATGTTAGTATTTGTTTAGCCTCAGAGTTGTCAGGAAGTGGAATAATCTGGAGAATGAAGAAGTGGAGACAGGATCCATACATAGCTTTAAGAAGAGGTATGATAAGGGTCTTGGAGCGGGGAGAGAGTGACCTAGTAGCGACTAGCGAAAGGGCGGGGCGAGTAGCTATGAATCGACCTCTGCAGCCACATATAGGTGAGTACACACACACACGCATGCACACTCACACACACATCAGATAAACAATCCTGTGTATCAAACATAAGCATTTAAGCATACAACCCACATAATCAGCTCCTCCCACTATAAAAAGTAAATACATATAGTATACAACCGCACACACATCTCACATCGAACTCCATGTCACGAACCCCCACACACACTGACATGTGTACACATTCTCATAAACCTATCTGTACTTTCTCACAGCTTTGTTGTCTTCCTTGCATTTGACTGATGAAACCAGTGGCTGGCTTCATCTGTATTATTTGTAAGAATAAAGATACCCGAATATTGCATAAGTGTTTCATTCATCAAAATAAAACCTATCATCTCGGGAGACTCGATCTCTTGACAAAAATAATTATTTGTTGATGTCTCCGATATTACGTTATGTTGTGATGTTCTGTGATGTATGAATGTTAAGACCATGAATGTCGTGAAACACTAATTTATGTTTACTTTAATTTCAATGTTTAGGTTGCAATGTATACGTGATGATAATATCTATGTGGACAACAGCCTGACAAACCATCGTGCAAATCATAGTAACTGAACATAATCTTCCATTTATGTATAACTTCTAAATTATTTCTCAATTTTTAAAAGCATTTAAAAACGGGTGGATGTGTGAACCTTCAGGACGTATCACTGGCCTCCACGAGGCAGAGTCTTTTAACTCTGATAACTCTCAGAGTCCCAAATAATAATAATACATTAAGGTAATTTACGTTTCTTGCTATTGGCTTTGTCATACACACGGCAGCAGATAAAGATATGCATACCTTTCACAGCAGCTGGCACAACCTCCACATTAGATCATCAGGATAATAACAAGGTATCCACCACCACTGGACTAATGACAAGAAAAACTCAGGAGTAAAAAAAGCAAGTTAGGACACAGTGACCTCCCTTCATAGCTCGTTCTCTCTGTCAACTCGCATGCTAAATATTCTTCGGCTTACCTGTATTTCCTAGCCTAGCATCCTCCTATCACTGATGCATCCAGCGTCTACTTCGTCTCCTGCTCTTTCTGTTCTCTCCAGGACTTTGGTGAAAATGGCCTCTCTCTTTCTGACAATATCTTTTCATTGCAGAATGAAATAATATAGATTATCCAGAGAACTTTTATGATAAATTACTGAAAAATTAAAAGAAATGATTAATCCGACTAAAACAGAGTACATAATAGTGAGGGTGGCTCTCCTGTGCACCTTCACTTGAAGGTCACATTACACCTTCACCTGTAGTCCAACGTGGGTGTATGTACTTACATATGTTTTGTGGTACATCTGTCAGGCTGGCTGACTCTGCTGTCAGCCTGGTTGGCTCTGCTGTCAGTCTGATTCTGCTGTCAGCCTGGCTGACTCTTCTATCAGCTTGGTTGACTCTGCTGTCAGCCTGACTGATTCTTCTGTCAACCTGGCTGATTCTTCTGTCAGCCTGGCTGATTCTGTTGCCCTTAACTTAAGTTCAACTCCTGACAGTGCCTCTCTACTTTTTGTTTATTTTTTTTCTCGATGAAGATACATATTTATTCCTGCTCTGACTTAATTCCTTTTTTTCTATTTTCTCTGTTACGACATACATAGTTGTGTTTAATATTATTGTATCTAGCTACATAAATTTATTTGTAATATCTCCATAATTTCAACATTCACTTTTATTATGTTAGTGAATTGCAAAATATAAATACATCGTAATAATATTAAACATGATAATCTCTGCTCATCTCAGTTGCTAACAAAATACTTTCATAAGAGAGGGGAGGAGTTTCCTTGATGCTGTACGACTCTTGTTCCAAGGAATTAGATCCTTTCCTCGTATCATATCTTATTGCCAACAACTAAGCAAGCAGTGTTTGACCTTTCCAGGTTCAGCAATTTGTTAATAATAATTTCCTAAACTTCCTCGGATTTAACCTAAATGTTACACATTATTTTTAATGTCCAAGCAGCCAAAAATATGCATGATGAGCCGTTACAAACTGAACAGGAATACAGAGGAAACTTCATATACACAGAATGCAGTGACTCATCCTTAATCGCCATTTTAATTACTATTAAACAGAATAAAGACAGTTTCATCATTTCTAAAGTATTAGCCAGAATTATGCTGAAAACCATCATCATATTACAACCAAAAGTTACATCAGCTTCTGCTACCACTACTACTATTACTACTACTACTACTACTACTACTACTACTACTACTACTACTTCTACACCTTCATTAGTGGAATAATATTTTAAATTACATTTTATTCAAATTACCAATATTCTGTAAGACGTGGAAACCAGCCCTCACATATTCACCTAACTCGTCCATCAGAATTATGCTTCAAGTGAGTGGATGTGACTGATGTATAATGATTACAGACCTGCCATCATAACGCTTCCTTTTCAATATATTTGGCCACTTTTTAAAATAATTTGTTTTTATAATATTGGGTATAATAACTGAAATGTACTTAATTCATTTCTGTATTCATAAATCTTCATTTATATGGGCACACAGAAAGTACCACCATCATTACAAGCTGCGTTAATTTATTCATGAAAGTAGTCTTTACCCCTCTGTTTACTAAATCTAAGTTGCCAGATGTCGCTACTGCCCAGCACAGAGTATAGAAACTTTTTTCCGCAACTGTATATTAGCGCTGGGTTTTGAAGTGAGCTGAGGCAGGATAACAGCTCTTACCTTGTAAAAGTAATCTGTGGAGAAATTTTCTCCAGGAGGGGGGTATCAGCCCCCTTCAGCCCCCTTCAGCCCTTTCAGCCCTGAGGGGCCACTCAGAAGGGGCGAGCGTCTTGTTTACTGCTAGAGTGAGTAATTGATCACAGATGCTATGCCACGTAGTCAAATGACCTCTGCTCCTTGCAGCGGTGTTGCAACGTGTATTTTTATAAGAGACAGTACATCTCTTACTTAGCAGGACAATTAAGGAAAATCCTGCTCCCACTTTATTACCATAGTAAAACTAGTGTTGTCTATGATTAAGACAGCAAGAAACAAACATTCTGCTTTGCTTCATCGAGGAGGTGACAAGGATGCAAGGTACTATTCTAGCCAGGATAACTAGCAAAGAACACTGATCTGTGCGTTAGTGTGGACAAAGTGTCTCACAGAACACGATAAACATAAGAAAAGTGTGATCAGCTTCTCTTGTGATACATTGTGAACAATAAAGACAAATCTTGTGGAACATAGTGTACCAGTGACAATGGAAGACGTGGACATCCAAGGACACTTCAGCTTCTATCAAGTCACCGATATCTGTCGAAGGTGTTGAGAACACCATAGCTCACGGCGCAATTCTTGAGTCACAAGGAGTTTGTAATCAACCTTAAGGTGTGGACTTTTGAGTCCAAACAAGTAAGTATTTCGTCAGCCATCATCGAATGAAATATGCTGACATAACACCCCCTAGGGGTAATTTATACTTACAAATTGTATCTCTTGACAGCCTACTGTTGTGATGGTTTCGACAGCTTCTAGACCTCGTCTGCAGGGACGGCTGTGTAGACGATTTGCTGTCATTTATCAGCTAAGTGTTCATTATATATAGTTATAATAAACACGGCAGGTAAGGCCAAAAATCTCAACATAATCTGTGTAAAAAATATATAAATTAGTAACTAAAACTGAAACGGCCATTGCATGATCATTGGTTAAACAACTCTCGCAAAATCTAAATTAATGTTCACCACAGTAAATGAACATATATAAGAACAAAATTAATGTTCATTATGATGAGCTAACATTAGACAAGAACAATATTCCTGTTTAGTGTCTTGAGTAAACAATCCAAGAACAACACCAGTGTTCCCTTTCACATTAATGATCAGTGTTGTGCATGAACACGAACATGAGCAACACTGGTGTTCTTGTTGTAAAATTAGACACATGTGCAACTCTTGGGTATCTTTATTGAGGAAACGTTTCGCCACACAGTGGCTTCATCAGTCCATACATAGGAGAAACTTGAAGAACAGGAGGAGAATGAGGTAATCAGTCCCTCAACCTTGAGTCGATGTGGTCAGTCCATCAATCTTGAATAGAATACGGCATATGAGCAGAGAAGCAGCTTATAAACCGTATGGCAGGAGAGGTGAAGCAGTCGTAGGTGGTGTCACATTTGTTCAATGTGGAAGTAGGTCATGCCCAAGGGTTAGGCAAGCGAAGAATTCCCTAAGTATTAAGATCCCAAGAAGTTGCAGTGTCTGACAGGATTGTAGATGAACGGTTCAAAGAACCGACATGTTGTCAAGATTGATGGACTGACCACATCGACTCAAGGTTGAGGGACTAACCATACCCCCGGCCGGGATTGAACCCGCGGTCATAGTCTCAAAACTCCAGCCTGTCGCGTTAGCCACTAGACCAGCTAGCCACAATAAGATTCATCCAACTAGGTATATTTCTACACCATAGGAAGGTTAGCACAGGCACCACTGTGACCACAAATGCAAGTTTTTACAGACGAATCTCCAGCTAGCGTGGCCGTGACGAACTCTAGCTCAAGTCCTTTCACTGCCGTCAACACGACTCAAGAAATCGTAATGACACGATTGCAAACAAACCATACCCCCGGCCGGGATTGAACCCGCGGTCATAGAGTCTCAAAACTCCAGCCCGTCGCGTTAGCCACTAGACCAGCTAGCCACAATAAGATTCATCCAACTAGGTATATTTCTACACCATAGAAAGGTTAGCACAGGCACCACTGTGACCACAAATGCAAGTTTTTACAGACGAATATCCAGCTAGCGTGGCCATGATGAACTCTAGCTCAAGTCCCTTCACTGCCGTCAACATGACTCAAGAAATCGTAATGACACGATTGCAAACAAACCATACCCCCGGCCGGGATTGAACCCGCGGTCATAGAGTCTCAAAACTCCAGCCTGTCACGTTAGCCACTAGACCAGCTAGCCACAATAAGATTCATCCAACTAGGTATATTTCTACACCATAGGAAGGTTAGCACAAGCACCACTGTGACCACAAATGCAGTGAAGGGACTTGAGCTAGAGTTCGTCACGGCCACGCTAGCTGGAGATTCGTCTGTAAAAACTTGCATTTGTGGTCACAGTGGTGCCTGTGCTAACCTTCCTATGGTGTAGAAATATACCTAGTTGGATGAATCTTATTGTGGCTAGCTGGTCTAGTGGCTAACGTGACGGGCTGGAGTTTTGAGACTCTATGACCGCGGGTTCAATCCCGGCCGGGGGTATGGTTTGTTTGCAATCGTGTCATTACGATTTCTTGAGTCATGTTGACGGCAGTGAAGGGACTTGAGCTAGAGTTCGTCACGACCACGCTAGCTGGAGATTCGTCTGTAAAAACTTGCATTTGTGGTCACAGTGGTGCCTGTGCTAACCTTCCTATGGTGTAGAAATATACCTAGTTGGATGAATCTTATTGTGGCTAGCTGGTCTAGTGGCTAACGCGACAGGCTGGAGTTTTGAGACTCTATGACTGCGGGTTCAATCCCGGCCAGGGGTATGGTTTGTTTGCAATCGTGTCATAACGATTTCTTGAGTCATGTTGAGGGACTGATATCCTCGATGTCAGAACTACTCAAGGTGAATACAAGGTCCAGTCTTGCTGGTTCATCCTCTCCTCTCTCTCTGGTAGTGTCTCTAACATGTTGATGCATGAGGTTTTCCAGTACCACATCCATCATCTTGGTTCTCCATGTTTCGGGACTCCCATGGGGCTCCAGGTTTTCCCAGTCAATCTCCATGTAATTGAAATCACCCATAACTAGTAACTTTGCTCCCCCCATGTGTGCTTTCCTTGCCACCTCGGCTAGTGTGTCGACCATTGTTCTGTTGCTCTCATCGTATTCTTCTCTTGGCCTCCTGCAGTTCTGTGGTGGGTTGTACATTACTGCAATTATCACCTTATGTCCCTCAGACTGAATTGTTCCTACTAAGTAGTCCCTTTCGCCCGTGCCGTCCATTCCTTCCATTTTCTCAAACCCCCACTGGTTTTTAATGAGCAGTGCAACTCCTCCTCCCCCTCTCCTCCCTCTGTCTTTCCTGAGAATTTGATATCCGGATGGAAAGATTGAATCTGTTATTATTCTGGTGAGTTTTGTTTCTGTGAGTGCTATTATGTCTGGGGATGTCTCCTTGATTCTTTTGTGCCACTCCTCATACTTATTTGTTATTCCATCTGCATTTGTATACCACACCTTCAACTTCTTTTCTAAGATTGTGGTCTGGGAGGTGTATTGGGGTTGGGGAAGTGGGAGACCTGATAAGGAACTATGGGTGGTTGCTGTGGGGGTGGAGTTTGTAATGCAGTGGGTGGGGGCATTGGATGTGGCATGGGTGTTTTGGTTTAGAGTGTTTGGTTGCACTGGGGTTGACCTGGTTGGGAGGCTTCTATAGGAAGTTGTGAGGGAGGCTGTATTTGATCTTCCTGTGTCTGGGATCTCCTGTCTGTCTTCTCCATCCCCTCTCTTTCCTCCTTTCACCTTTGTACCATCTCTCTCAGTTTCTGCCTTTCTGCTTGTGTTCTGTCACGGTCGAGATACACCTTCCTGTATGCCAGGATGTCCCTTAATCGTGCTTTCTCCTGCAGGATCCTGTTCCGAGTCGATTCTGCCTTGAAGGTCACTTTCACTGGCCGGGTTCTTTTTTTTACAAATCCCCCTATTCTCCGAAAATTTTCCAGCTGGGTCATGTCGTCTTCTCTTATTGCTTTCATGATGCTTTCAATTGCTTTTTTTCCCTTGTTTTCTTGCTTCATATGTTTCCCCTTCAACTTCCTGGAGCCCATACACAAAGACTGACCTCACCCTTTCATTCTCCCACTGCATATCCCTGTGTATCCCCTCATTCAATTTGATTTCCTCCATTTCAGCTTTCCTTTCTTCAGTTTCACTAGCTAATGTACTTGGGCTCAGTGGCCTGTCATTTTCCCTTCTCGGCTTTCCCTGGGCTCTGCTGTGGTCTGTTAGGGTCTCCACATATAGCTTAGCTCTTTCATTTACTACAGTCTCCACTGATTGAGCTTCTACATGCAGTTTTGCTCCTTTCCCTACAGTCCCCTTATTTGTGACTGAGGTAGCAGTCTCTGTTGTCAACCTCAAAATGTTCTTTAGTTCTTTAGGCTGTTTCAGATTTTTCAGTTCCTCTTCTAAACTCTGTATCCTGGCCTCTGCTGCTTTGACTTGCACCTCCCACTTCCTGCTTTCCATGTCTATCCTCTCTTCCATTCTCATACTAAGTTCTTCTAGTTTCTTTTCCCATTCATGTTCCCTTTTTGTGAGCTCTGCTGCCCAATCTTCCTTTGCAGTTTCCTCCTCCTGTCCCTTGGATTTTCTTGTTGCTCTCTGGCAACCCATTTTTGTTTTATCCTGATTGCCTCATAGTGGGAAACCTATGTAATTCTGTATGTTAGGTTAGTATTGTGTATGTCAGAGTGTGAGGGGGGGGAGGTAGAGGAGGAACTGTGGCTATGTGGGAGAGTAGTGGGGAGGAGGAGTGGGAAGGAGGGACAAGCAAGTGGGTGAGTGGGAGAGGGAGAGGGGGAAGGAGGGAGAGGTGGGGAGGGGGAGGGTGAAAGAGGGAGGGGAGGGATCAGGTGAAGGAGTGAGATATCGGTGGGGGAGGGAGGAGTGAATGTGTGATTCTGGCAATGTGTGTGTGTGTGTATTGTGTGTGTATGTTGTGTGTGTGTGTGTGTGTGTGTGTGTTGTGTGTGTGTGTTGTGTGTGTGTTGTGTGCATTTGTGTGTGTGTTATGTGTGCATTGTGTGTGTGTTGTGTGTGTGTGTGTGTGTGTGTGTATGTGTGTGTGTGTGTGCGTTGTGTGTGTTTGAGTGTGTTTGTGTGTGTGTGTATGTGTGTGTGTGTGTGTGTGTGTGTGTGTGTGTGTGTGTGTGTGTGTGTGTGTGTGTGTGTATTCGCCTAGTTAGTTACCATATTGTCCTAGTGCAGGTGTGTGTATGTGTATATATGTGTGTGTTTGTGTGTATGGGGGAGGTGTGAGGGGGAGATACTGCTAATACATACCAGTAATACTGGGTTATAAAAAGTGGAACTTGCTACTAGGGTCTAGAGCTTCTATGAGTGTCTACCCTTGTGTGTGTGTGCTTGTGTGTGAGGGAGGGATGGTTAGGGGGGGTAGTTGGTGTGGTTGAAAGATCCGTCGTGTAGGCACAAATTTAGTCTCATTTATCTTTCCCAATTATGCTACTCTCTCCACTTATTGCCCTTTCTGGATTTACGTATTAATTGTTGCTGGTTATTATCATATTCCTTGTTCACATTGAGAGAGGACTTCCTAGCTTCCCAAGGATTCTTACTGCTAATAACTACCGGTAGTAACACTGCCCTACCCCTGTGAGCGTGTGTGTGTGTGTGTGAGAGGTGTCTTGTGCGGTGTAATGACTGGCCGCAACTTCTTGTGACCTGACCACAACCCTCCTGGGACTTTGTGTGTGTGTGTGTGTGTGTGTGTGTGTGTGTGTGTGTGTGTGTGTGTGTGTGTGTGTGTGTGTGTGTGTGTGTGTGTGTGTGTGTGTGTGTGTGTGTGTGTGTGTGTGTGTGTGTGTGTGTGTGTGTGTGTGTGTGTGTGTGTGTCTGTGATCAGTAATATCTCTTACCATTGTTGCTTTACGCACCTATAAAGAAGGAAGCAGATCAAGACGATGTCAGATCATAAAAAAGAGGCGAAAAAACTCCGTGTTGCTCCCGGATAATAATCTTAACTTCCACGAGAAGATGCCAAAGTTGCCAGTGCAGTAAACGGGAAGACATGAAAGTGTATTAAGTGGTACAACTTTCGCTGACAACATTGGAGTCGATGTCTAAGATAGTTTTACCTTCGTCTCGGAGGCGACCCACTCCGTCCCTTTCTCTCTCTCTCTCTCTGTCTCTCTCTCTCTCTCTGTCTCTCTCTCTCTCTCTCTCTCTCTCTCTCTCTCTCTTTTCACACAGGGTTTGACAAGGTTACGTTAGATTAAGGTTTCCTAGCTTTATTGACAAACTATTTACAGGTTAAGGATTCCTAACTTTATTGACAAGCTAAAAGCTGTTACCTACATCAGCTCATTTGAAAGCATTTTTATTATGAGACATACAAGTAGGGAACAGGATGAAGTTGGAGCCATCTGTGTGCCATCATTTTCATTTGATCAACTGACTTTATCTCGTTGACATCATTATGCTGTACGAATGTGTTCCATACTCGAGTCATCCTGGGTATATATGATCTCAGATGGAGTGATGTTCTGGTGAAGGGTACAGCCAGAGTGAAGTTGCTGCTTTCTGCCCGTCTTGTGACATAAAAGCTTTTTTTCACGCTGTCCTCGAAGTGGATCCAAGTGTGGTACTTTGACAATATTGGCCTTGTACATAACAGTAAGGCCACCCACATCCCTCCTGTGTTGAAGGCTCTGCTGAAATGACAGATCTATCCAGGATGGGTCCAGGCGAGAGATGAGACGTCTTGCTCTCTCTCTCTCTCTCTCTCTCTCTCTCTCTCTCTCTCTCTCTCTCTCTCTCTCTCTCTCTCTCTCTCTCTCTCTCTCTCTCTCTCTCTCTCTCTCTCTCTCTCTCTCTCTCTCTCTCTCTCTCTCTCTTCCACCTATTGATTGCTCTTGCAACATAAAAAAATACTATAAAATATGGAATACGGGTTGTGACATCAAAGGCTTAGTTCCAGTAATCAATAAAAGAAGAATGGCCATCTTGTAGCTCACTCATGGGAGGTCATGTTACAGTCAATGTTAGACCCGTTAGAGTCCCGGGTGAGGGGCTAATAATCTCTCCTTAGTGTGACATTCCGCAGTTAATCAATTTCCTACCCTTCCTCCTATCTTCCATCCTTACTTCCCATCCCTTCCTCTCCCCTTCTCTCTTTGTATTTCTCTCTCTCTCTCTCTCTCTCTCTCTCTCTCTCTCTCTCTCTCTCTCTCTCTCTCTCTCTTTCTACACACACACACATTTAACACACTGGTTTAAACATACTCTGAGAACTTAAAAAGTTACTTCCTGTCAGTAATGCGACAGAGGACCCAGAAAAAAGTATGTAAAGCGTACAAAAGACTCATACAAACATTCGTATCAACAAAGTGATTTTGTTTCCTTGTTCAATTTCCTGAGATGTTAGGATTATCTCTGGCGAGTAAAAGTCCCGTTTTCTTTTAACAGCGGGAATTAAAAAGGAAATTCCTTCACAGTTTTGTCCCAGAGATGTTACTAGTAGCGTTCTGAACTGGTGATGTGTGCTAATAGTTTCTTAGTACGGTTTTACTGGTTGATTTCGCAGGTAAGTATGGTTCTGGAGAGATAGGGTTTTAGTATGGTATAGATAGAGATAGTGTTTTAGTAACGTTACACTCGGTGTAGAACGTTTGTCAGACTTTGTTAAAACTCTACACGGAGGGAAACGTGATGAGAATGAAGACTTGCTCTTTGTGTACTGGAGAAGCAGTGCATAGTTACGTGCTCTAAGGTTATAGTTACTTCTGAGGTAGTTGTTAGACATGTTGAGATAGTGGTTATAAGTAGGTGGTGCCCAAGAATTAGGCAAGCGAAGAATTCCTTACTTAACTCTGTGAAGAAGTGTCTTGTGTGGTCCCGTGGACTGACCCAAGATGCCCTCCATCGAGCAACTTTACCAGCAGCTTAAGGAAGAATTGAGGGCAGCGAAGATGGAGATACGGCGATTGACCTAGGAGAACAAGAGGATTCGTAGTAGTCCTCCTGTTTCGAGTCCTCAGGTCAAGAAGGGATCGTGGTCAGTGGCTGGACAGCAGGGGACGACGAAGTTGACGATCAAGAAGACGAATGGAAAGCCAGAAACGATGAAGAAGAAAGAGACTGCTGTAGAAACTCTTGTGGAAACCTCCAACGCATTCTCGGTGCTACCCGACGAATTTGAGTCGACTACTGGGATCGTCACGACGAACGACAAGGAAGGTAAGAATACTGTAGTTGTTGGTGATAGCCAGGTTAGATACATGGATAGGGCATTCTGCTTGAAGGACAGGAGTAGGAGACAGAGGGTTTGCTTTCCTGGGGCTGGGATGGAGGACATTGTTAGCCGGCTTGACAACATCATGAACGGTAATGGGATTAATCCTATTATTTGCCTCAGTGCTGGAGGCAATGATGTAGGCAAGCGTAGAAGTGAGGATTTAGTTAGAAAGTTCAGGACAGCTATAGACATGATTAGGAAGAAGGGGGACACCCTGTGTTACAAAAAACGCGATTCTAAAAGCTTAGAGATCTCCAGTGAATACTAGAAAGGACTGCCCTTCTAGCATCCAGCCTGTTACTGGGTTTTCGTAACAAGTAGTTAGTATCCTTGTCCAATTATCCATTAAAATTTAGTATGGTTCAATAGTGCTTTAGGATTACAACTGGTAGGCTACTAACTAGAGAAATTAAAATTTAATAAATTTATTAAGTCTATAAGTTGTCTAGAGGTATATTATCAAAGTAAATTAAATTACAGCAATCAAAATAAAATCAATCTCTCGAGTTCAATATTATTGTGCTGAAAGCACAAATCACATTTATAATTCTTAAGTACCGTCAGGTACATTAACATTTAATAAGATATTACAAATATGTACAAGTAAGTGTGTATGCGTGTAAGTGCTCTTACGTAGTTAGTTATGTCTCAAGACTCGAATAAGACTTAAACAAGTGACTGACAAAGTCCTCAAATAAACTAACTTCTTGACCGACTGGCAACCCGAACAGTCTGCTTGAACAACAAAGAATGCTAAGCCCAATAGCAATGCAATATCAAGCGACTGCGATACAGAATCAGGAACTGGGAAATAATATAACACTAAGTAGGGACCATCTGCAGATCCTCCACAAGTTACAAAACTCCCATAATACTGAATCTTCGTTCAGCATAGGAAAAACTGTGACTGACAATACACAGGAACCAGTACAAAATTAGGTCAGAAGCTATAGCTAAGGACCTGAGATGTTCAGAGTGTCTATATGACACACAACCTCAGTACAACGTCGAAAATCACTAAGTCTATACAATGTTCTGTGAACAAAGTTCTACAGAACTAATAAGAATAATGAGACAGACAATCTGTCCAACCACCAAGCGAGTCTCCAGCAGACTGTCAGACAGACAAGCTGTCCAACCAGCAAGCGAGTCTCCAGCAGACTGTCAGACAGACAATGTCCAACCAGCAAGCGAGTCTCTAGCAGACTGACAATTTCACGAGAGGTGAGGACACCCCCCCCCCTCGATCACGTGATAGCTACGTGGACAACTGCAGCTCAGAAGCCGGCGGTATAACGAGCGACAAGCGATAATTTTTTTTTTATATTTTATTTAAAACCAACAATAGACAATAGACAAAAGGAAAAACCCTAAAGATGACAATATATGAACAAATAACTGAAAAAACGTTACATTAGATATTGAAACATTAAGGAATAACATTAAAATATAACAAATATGACCACTATTACCTACATATAAAATCAGATACCGAAGCTTTAAATTGTCCTATACCAGATACATGTGGATAAGTTAACTTTCGTAAAAACATGCAAACCTATATTAACTCTTCCTCAAATTAATCATCCTTGCTCTTAATTTACATTAGAATAATAAAATACAAGTATAATAAAGAGCAGTTTGAATCAAAGAACATTCCACAATTATCATAAATTTACCCTAACCTAAGCCTAGTATTTCATCTGTATTATAAATGTCTAATCAACACGAAAATTTTACATCTAACCATATTTGTTGGTGTACATGATACAACCTTGTACCATATTTGTTGTTGTACATGATACATGTATTACCCTTGTATTACCATATTTGTTGGTGTACATGATACAACCTTGTATTACCATATTTGTTGGTGTACATGATACAACCTTGTATTACCATATTTGTTGATGTGTACAACCTTGTATTACCATATTTGTTGGTGTACATGATACAACTTGTATTACCATAAAAGAACAATAAAAAAGGAAAACCCACTCTTCACCTTTAAAATCAGACTTCAATTTACCATTCATGTACATACATATAAATAAGTATATAAAGTATATTGTCTAATTGAACACAATCACTTACAACGTCAGTTATAATATTACGTCAACTCAACCACGAATAACTTCATCCATTCTTACAACTTCAAGGGTTCGTAATTATCTTAAACTACATACATAGTATTGCCACCATCTAGACAAATTAAAAAGAAAAACAATACTCAAATATATCAAAACACACTATGCTTCTATTGGCACCAAATCAATTGTGCTTACAAAAATACATTGTAAATTAAACTGAAACATAAAAAGCCATTTTGACATTTACACATTGTATCAAAATCATAAATACGAATAGAAAATATGTATTGAATATCATTGAAAATGTTCATGAGAAAAACCATTAATGGTATATACAAGAAAGTAAACATACATACAATACATATATATATACATATATATATACATATACATATATATATATATATATATATATATATATATATATATATATATATATATATATATATATATATATATATATATATATATATATATATATATATATATATACATACACATACATATATACATACACACATACATACACATACATACATACATACACAAATACACACACACATACAACACATGCATATATACACACACATACACATACATAGTTATAAGTCGATAATTCCAAATATAACTGTATTGTACTTGAAACACTCGGAACAAATAATATTAAAATTGCACCCCGGACATACCTCATATAACATTCATCAAACTCATCATGCTACCGCCCATTCTAGGAAACCAGCCCATTTCATCCCCCTTACCTGCCTTTCAACTCCCGTAAATCCCGTAAAGTGAAATTCCTATAACCCTCACTTAAATCCCTCTCCTATCTCCCCCCATACACCTCCTTATTTCTACACTTTGTCCTATAAAAAGTTGCTGTTAATGCATTAATTCTTTCACACACGTTCGCTCCTCTCATAGCCCAAGACATATAAATATAATCTGTAATTATATACCCTACCGCACTCTCTACCATCTGATTCACCCCACCTATGTCTAAGCTTAAAACCCTCAACACCTGCAAAACCCCCCCCTCCCACTAACCTTATTACCTTACCCAACCAAACCCTTATTAGTTCAATACATTCGCAAAAATACACCATATGGAAAACAGTCTCCCATCCACCACAAGCCTTGCATATCCCATCCTCCCGTATTCTCTTATGGAATAAAACCATTCCAGACGGTAAGATCCCATGTAAAAATCTATACATTACTTCTCGTACTTTAGGTTTTAAACGTAATTTGTTCAAACGCCCCCAGATATTACGCCAATCATACATCGGATAAACACCTTCTACCACTGCTACCACTGCCTTATCATCCACCCCATCAAGGTTTCCCAATTTAATATGTGAAGGATCGCTCATGTTTATGATGACCCGTAACATTGCCTCACCTATTATGAACTCCCTACCCACCCACCACCGTTGCATATCCTGACGCATCTTATGAAGTCCGCCTTCCCTCGCCCCCCCCCTCCCGCTTATAACTACGTTTCAAATACACACTCATAATCCTCTTTTCAACAGCTATAAGACCCAGCCCTCCTCGGCCAACCGGGAGTGTGACAACCGCTCTACCTAACCATTCGCTTCCAGTACCCCAAATGAATCTAAAAACGCGCTTTTGTAACCTTTGTATCTCACTACGAAGTATCGGATATATTGCTGCTACATGCCAAAGTTTACTATATAATAGGACATTCCTTGTAATCACTCTTTGATGCAAAGTTAAGTGTGCAGCTCGTAAACCACTGAGGCGCTTCAGTACATCTACAATACGCACTGAATTTATTTGTTGTGCTAACTTGATATCACTTACATAAACGATCCCACATATCAGTAATTGGTCCACCTTTTTCCACCTTTCAACTACTTCACATTCCTCACTTAACCTATCCCCAAGATCCATATACTTCGTTTTCTCCTTATTAATTGACATGCCAGAAGCCTTTTCAAAAACATTTACTAACTTTTCCACCCGAGGCAAATCCCTGTTACCACTTACTAAAATCGTTGTCATCAACATATCCAACAATGCCAGCCCCCCCACCCCTTTCGTCACCAACCCCCATTTGCTGCCAATAAGACCCTAATTCCTCTATAAAAGGGATCATGTAAACACGCAAAAAATATTTGTGAAAGGGGACAACCTTGACGTAGACCCCTTCTCATCTGAATTTGTTCTCCTAACCTTCCATTTACCTGCACCCGCAAGGATGCATCTTGATACATTAATTTGGCCCATGATATAATTTCCTCTCCAAACCCCTGCCATCTCATAATCTTCCATAACGCTTCCCTTTCTACACTATCATATGCCGCCTCCCAATCTATAGCCAACACCCCCCCCCTCCCAATTTTACTCTTTCTTCAATAAAACTTCTAATCAAACCATGCCCGTCATACATAGACCTTCCCGGCACTCCATATTGTCCCTTATCAATCACTTTACCCAGGACCTTTTTTATTCTGTTAGCTAAAATTCTTGCAAAAATCTTATAATCACCACACAATAACGAAATAGCATGATAGTCTTTGACTGTTAATGGCTCACCTTTAGGCACTAGAACAACCACAGCCATCCGCTGCTGTGCCCCTAAAACCCGATCCCACTTAAGGATATTGAATAATCTTACCAAAAATTCTTTTAAAACGCTCCAATTTTGGAGATAAAAGTCACTGGGCAACCCATCAATTCCTGGTGCCTTACCTAATTGCACCCCGGATAAAGCTTCCCATGTCTCGCACTCCGTTATCGGCCCTTCCAAAACGAATCGATCATGCTCTGTCAACTCACACTGCACAAACCTTCCAATTGACTGTAATGCTATTTCGCTTATTCCCACACTTTGCGTTTTCAACTTAACCCAAGCATCAATATACCCACTCATACCCTCAGTCGTCGTCAACACCTGGTCCACTTTATACCCTTGCATACCTACCTGAACATTCAACCCCATTAACTCCATTGCCTTGCGACGTGTGTGTTGACTCCGCAACACACACACCGACGGCCGATCTCCCCACAAAACCTCCTCAATCCCGCCCTTAAGCCTTTCCCCATCAAACCTCTCATTTTGTAAATTCCGGATATTTTCCTTCAAACTTTCAATTTCAATAACAGGATAATTAGCATTAATTTGTGCATAACAGTCGCGCAACTGCCCCTCTAAATATTTTTGAAAACCGTATTGTAACTGATTATATCTCTTCCCTCGATTAATATAATATTCCTTAATACGTTTTTTAGCTATTGTTTCCCACCAATTAACCATGGCAACATCCCCTGGTGCTTCTACCACTAAACGATCCCACATATGTCCAAAAGACAAAAGACTATCCTCTTCCTTTAATAACTTTACATTCAATTTCCAAAATGATGGACCCCTCCGAGGCACACCCTCAATATCCACATCTATTACCACTCCTCTATGATCCGAAAAAACCACATCTATCACATTCACCCTCCGCACAGTAACCGCACAAGGCACGTACATTCGGTCCAACCTCGCCGCATAACCTCGTTTAATGAAGGTATGCTCTACCATCCCTCCCCCCCCACACACATCCTTTAACCCCACCCCGGTCAATATATCCCCCAATATACCCAAACAACACCCCGCACCTCTGGGCTCCACATCTTTACGACGTATCACGCAATTCCAATCTCCGCCTATTATTGCAACATTCGGTAAACCACGTAAAAAATAGACCAGCACGTCCCGAACAAATTTAGTTTTAATACTCACGTCACCCTCAGCCGGACCATATACACATACTAAACTAATGGGAACCCTACCCCAAGTTCCATCCACTCTAATTACCCTCCCCTCCCCCCCTTCACTACGCCTTACTATAAACGGGCTAGTTTCCTTTACCAAAATGGCAGCCCCACCTTTCAAACGTGTCGCATGTTCCATGTACACATTATAACCACTCATATCCAACTCATAACCAGGCCTAAAATTATGTTCCTGTAAGAATACCACATCCACACCAAGTCGCACCAAATACTCATTAAACCACTTAAGCTTCCTCTCAGCTCTCAACCCGTTAATATTTATAGTAAAACACTTGAATTCAACAAATGGGTTTTCCTTTTGTCCCCGGCATTGACTTTACCCCAGTTCGTTTTGCAGCACCTCTGTCCCTCCCCCCTTTGTTGGGAATCACCTTTGCAATCCCTTGATCCTTGGGTTCACCATTCCCTCTCTTCTGTACCTCCACCCAAGACTTTTTCCCAGGGCGTTGGGCAGGAGTTAGCACATCATCAGGATCCGATGATGCTGCAGTCCTCTTTCGTGTCCCGCCCTCCACCTGCATTTTGACATCTGAAGCACCGTCCTGATGCACCTCCACTGCATGCACCTTCAATCCTGTAGACTCTCTCGTCGACAAACCGTCATCTTCTGCCATACCATCATTCACAGCCGTCCCCAGAACTAAGCCTGGGTCTTCCACCTGATCTAGGACCGATTCCTCTAACAAGTCATCCAACGCCTTTACCAAAGACGCCGCCACTTCTTCACCCATATTAGGTAGTCTCTCCTCAAAAACCTTATGTATGTCCAATGACTGAGATTCTCCTTGAAGCGTTACAATTGGCGATTCAAGCTCCTTTTCTTTGTCCACCTCCTCACTCCATGACAACCGTTGTTGGGGCGGTGTAGCAAGAGACTGTTCTCGCTCATCGCCAACCTCGTCCACTGGCTGCTGTTGCTGCTGTTGCCGTTGCTGTTGTGCCGGGTACCCACTTCGTTTCCCACACTGCGCCGCGATGTGGTCATATGACCCACATAGCCGACACGTACGTTGTTGCCCCGCATACGTTACATAGACTTGAGTCCTTAATTCTTTCAACACAATATATGAAGGAATAGGGTGTCGAAGAGTCATTTTAACTGTATACGCGCCTTCCAGCGCACCTGCATACGGTCCAGTTGCCCATCTCCCTGCTGTGGCTACGTGAACCGTCCCATAAGTACGCAGTTCACTGGTAATATCAAAATCAGTCACCTCAAAAGGCACATTCCTGATTTTCACCCAGGTGTAATGTCGAGATACATCATGAAGTCTCACCGACACAGCTGTATTAACCGGTATGATGGTCTCCTGATACTTGTCGACCACTGCCTCGTAGACTTGTGCAGACGTCATTTTAACGAAGATTCTTGTCATTCCATTTAATGCGACACCACATATCTCCTCATTTGCTATACCATAGGTATCGCGAATGATCGCTGGTAATAATAAATCCATGTTGGATCCTGTGACAGCACCACGGATCATCTCAATGCAGACAGTGTTGATTCTTCTTCTGCTATTCAGCGCCATGTTGGAGAAAATAAAGTTTCCACCAACCAACGCTAGGGGCAGCTCAATCAGGTAAACTGCGCAAAACAAACTCAAACAGGAGCGTCTGCGCAGCTCGTCCACACGGCTCGGAGGCGATGAGGACAATGAAAAATGTGGAACGCTTCACGATTTTGCGTGTCATCCTTGCGCAGGGGCCATGCTAATCTTCTCTGTATCGTTCCAATTTTAGTATATGTACTGCCGAAGCAAGTACTCAAACGATAATTATAGTAGTTTGACAATCAAGCCTAACTGAGCACATTTTATATACATCCTAACAACATAAGCTAAATAACAATATAATAGTCAAATAATAATATAAAGTCATACATTTACGATTTAGCTATTATCGCAAATATAAGCAATATAAAATTAAATGAAAAGATAATATACATTACATATATACATAATCATTGTAACCCATTCAGGGGTTGCAACACCCTGTTATATGTGGCATTTTGCCAAGAAGAGGTGTTGGTAATGAATGGTTGTCCAGAGCAATTGGTATTAATTGTTGGCTGGATAAACACTGTAAGGATAATGCAGTACCATTCATTGACAACTGTAAGGATAATGCAGTACCATTCATTGACAACTGTAAGGATAATGCAGTACCATTCATTGACAACTGTAAGGATAATGCAGTACCATTCATTGACAACTGTAAGGATAATGCAGTACCATTCATTGACAACTGTAAGGATAATGCAGTACCATTCATTGACAACTGGGACAACTTCTATGGCCGAAATGACATGTATGCCAGGGATCGGGTTCACTTATCCAGGGCAGGTGTGGGTTTTCTTGCTAACTCAGTTGAGGGGGTTCTTAGGACTTTAAACTAGGATTAGTTAGAGGTATGGGTTTAAAAATGATAAATAATGAGTATGGATATATTGACTTATGCTCTGATATTAAGAATCGTAATAGTAACTGTCATGGAGTAACTCTGGGTAATGATAATTTCAGGAATTGTGTAAAAACAAAGATCAATAGGAAAAATGTGCAGAAGAAAAAACATATGATGGTATTTTATGCTAACAGTCGAAGTGCAAGAAATAAAATTAATGAACTACGTTTGGTAGCATGTGCTGGGAACTTTGATATCATTGCATTAACTGAAACGTGGTATGATTTAAAGAGTCGGGATATGACTGCTGAGTGTAATATTCAGGGATTTAAGTTGTTCAATGTAGATAGATCTAATGGGAAGGGGGGAGGAGTTGCATTATATGTTCGAGAAAATATTAATTGTTGCATAAAAACAGGTATAAAAATAGATGGAGCAGTAACAGAATCTGTTTGGGTCGAGTTCGTAGAGGGTCAAGAAAAAACTAATTCTAGGTAATATACCGACCTCCAGGCTTGGATCACGATAGAGGGAGACTTCTTTGGGACGAAATTGTTAGGGCTTCTAGACACAATAACATAGTCATAGTAGTGGACTTTAACTTTAGTCAAATTTTTTTTTTTTTTTTTTTTATATTTTATTTAAAAGGACACAGTACAAGATATAAATAAATAAAAGAACACAATTATTAACCGTTTGAAAATACAATGACCTACCATTAACCCCATAGCATACCACAAGTGTTACATTCATATTGTATTAAAGAATATACCATCACCGAACAATGAAACGAACAGGATAACACCTGCTCAGAAAAAACATCAACAAATTCTAAACCTACAAATCATGCCTATTATACAGTACAGTAAAACCTCCTTGCACAAAGTACACAGATGATATGATGCAGCATACGAAGGATAAAATTATACATTACAATAATTAAACAAAGGCTAACCTAACCCTACAATAAAATTGCAAAGACATACCACATTAATACTTCCCGCAAATAGCAGGAAACTCTTAACATAATAAAGAGCGAGAGAGCTCCAGCACCGAACAAAAAAAAAAAAAAAAAAAAAAAAAAAAAAATTAGCAAAAACCAAAAACTCAAAAATTTTATGTCTGTGTCCACATAAATCCCCCACAACTCTGTACAATTAGACCCCTTGCACAAAGTGCACAATAAATATTATTTAACATACAAAAATTAAAATTATACAGAACATTAATTTTAACATTATGCAAACCTAAGCCTACAATAAACATTACATTGATACATCTCACAATGAAACTCCTCACATAAACACTGGGCAGGAAACACCCTCAAGTAAAAGACATAACATTATATACGCAAGTACAACCCATACAACTAACAAAATCCTAACATAAGGTATCAAAACTGTCTAGTTACAGGACATAAAAAACCTTATCTCCCTATTTGAAACACTAGTACATCATTGCTGATTTTTTTTTTTTTTTTTTTTTTATATATAAACAGTCTAAAAGATAATATATAAACAAATAATTAGCATATAATTATAATTCTCATTGTCTAAAGACTCGCCGCACTTACTTCGTGCAGGCACATACTACCCCCCCCCCCCCTTTTCCCTATTATCAATGTTATTATACTGAGCATTATCATGGGAATAAAAATTCCTCATGCACATACAGTAGTCATAATTAAAAATATTGACATACAAGTTCGTACATGTTCCATCCTTGTTTTTTCCCCAATAACACCATTGAACAAAACCAGTTTACAATCTCATAGAAACCCCATTAAGGGCATCACACAATAAAATTGCCCACTCCTAACCTAATACCTCACTATCCATTATAATTCATATATCATTACATAACATGATTAGGTACATAGAAAAAGGTGTCATTATATGTGATTATAAAATTGACTAAACCAAAGATCATGATTTCATATATAAAACATAGCAGAAAATTTTTCCCACAAAGCAACTGTGCAGGGTCACAGCACTTCACAAACATAAGTTATACAACGATCAAGTTAACTTGTGTGCTTATCTTAACATCATTCTGCTCTAAACCCGAGATCCCAAGGTTTAGTCATCATGGTTTTTAAGGTTATCCTGTATGCAGTGAACATAACCATAGATTCCAAATCCTCATTCATCACCCTTCCACTCTATTCATAACCCTCCCACCATCCACACTACAAAGAAGCCTAAACCAACCCACCCTCATGCATCCCCCGGTAGGAGACCAACCCTTTGCCCGCCCCCTGGGTTCATGAGGAGAAGGCCCCCCACAGTGAGATTCCGGTAACCCTCCGAAAAGCTAACTACCCACCTCCCACCATAGACTTGCCTATTCCTACACATAGTTCTATAAAATCTCGCTGCTAACGCTTTTATCCTCAACTCTCCCCTAACCTCCCTCATCCCCCAAGATACATGTAAATAATCCGTCATAACATACATTAAGGCTCTACCCACATCACCCGGCACCCCAGTTACATCCAACATTAAGGCCCGTAGGAATGGCCATTGCCCCCCCCCCAAAAATCTGATAACTCTCACCATCCATAACCTCACCCCCTCCAAAGAGGGACAAAAATATACCGCATGAAAGGCCGTTTCGATGTCCCCACAATGCAAGCATGAGTCCTCTCTCACAAGACCCATTTTATATAACACATCCCTAGAGGCCAATATTCCCATCAGAAAACGATATACTAACTCTCGTACCCTCGCTGGTATTCTAAGCAACCCAAACTTCCTCCATATGCTTATCCAGTCATATGTTGGATATACAGCAAGTCCCTGTAAGACACCCTTGCCTACCACAGCACCCACCATTCGTTTGACCTTTAACGTGGACACCTGTTTAACATGTAATAAAACCCTCAACATATCCTCACAATACCTCAAATCCCTTCCACACCACCATCTTCGTGCATCCTCCATTACCCTACCTACCCTGACTCCTCTATTCCCCCCAGTCCGAATATATCTTTGTTTAATATATAAAGCCATTACTCTATGACCCAATGACATCAGGCCAAGACCCCCACGTCTCCCCTCCGTCATCACCACGTCCTTGCTCAACCATGCCCTCCCAAACCCCCACACATACCTTAGAACCTTCCTCTGGATTTCTGCAATATCCTCTGCTCTTAAAGGGAACACCTCAGCCACTCCCCACACCTTACTGTAAACCAGAGAGTTGACCACTAAAACTCTCTGCTGTAATGTTACATCCCTAGCCCTTAAGCCTCCTAGCCTACCCAAAACCCTGCTCGTAACTAATTCCGAATTTATCTTCCTACTTTCCTGCACTTCCGCCATGTACCATATTCCACAAACCTTAATTCTGTCCACTACTGACCATCCCAACCCCTCCCCCAAGCCCCCTCCCACCCAATCCCCCACCTCTAATAGTCTCGACTTCATTAAATTAACTCTCATACCCGTGGCGTCCCCAAAAATCTGAATGATTCCACCAACTTTCCTTAGATCTTCCTCATGCCTTACCAGCACGGTAGTATCATCTACGTACCCCACAATCCCCCCCCTCCCACCCCCCCTAATCCCATGTTCAATCATCACCTCATCCACCAGCCCATAAAATGGATTCTGTACGCAGGCAAACAATAACTGAGAGAGTGGACAGCCCTGCCTCAAACCTCTCTCCATCAGTACTGGGTCCCCCAACTTACCATTAACCTGTACCCTAATAACTGCTCCCTCATACAAGGTTTGCACCCATCTCACCACCTTCTCCCCCAAACCCAGCTGTTCCAAACAAACTTTTAAGAAATCCCTATTCACACAATCATACGCATTAGCCCAATCTAATCCAAGTATTCCCCCTCCGGTGCAGTCCTCAATAAAATCCCTTATTTGACTATGCCCGTCCCTCATACTTCTTCCCGGAATGCCAAACTGTCCCCCATGTACCACTGATCCTAGAACCTTCTTCAGTCTATTGCCCAGAATTTTAGCATAAATTTTATAATCTGCACACATTAAGGATATTGCTCTATAATCATTCAATACTTTCCCATCCTTCTTCTTCGGCACCAACACAACGATCCCTGTTTTCTGGGTCTTCCCCATCCTCCCACTGCTCCACATATGATTCAAGACTTCCACTAACCCATACCTAATGCATTCCCAATAAACTCTATAAAAATCATTCGGTATTCCATCAATGCCCGGCGTCTTACCCTGACTCATCCCGTAAACCGCCTCCCCCACCTCCTCCTCACTAATACTACCCTCCAGCATTTCCTGTTCCTCTTGTCCCAATACAATAGTATTCTGCATAACCCCAAATACCTCCTCACTGACAACTTCCTTGTTCCTCCTCCATTTCTCCCTAAACCAATAATCAGCATAACCACTAATATCATCTGTATCAGTAAGACCTTGACCCACCACATAACCCCCCCCCCCATCAGCGACCACTAGATGCGCTATGGTAGTCACCATCTGCCTTTCCCTAAATTTTCTTAGGACATAACCTGATGGTCGATCACCCTTTAACACCTCCTCTAATCCTGCCCTAACTCTAATCGCGTTAAACCTTTCATTATGTAATCCTTCAATCCTACTCCTTAAGCCATCCACCTCACCTCGCACATCTTCCCTTCCCCCCCCGTCATAAACAGCATTCAGCTGTCCCTCCAGGTAGTTTTGCAAACCATATCTCCACCTTGCCTGTTCCTTTCCACGTATCCTAAAAAACTCTGCTATTGCTGTCTTTGCTCGCATCTCCCACCAGTCAAGCAAATCCATCCCACCATCCCTACCCTCCCAGCAATGTCTCCACCATTCCTCAAAGGATGAGCCTTCATCCCCCTCCTGCAGAAGCCTCACATTCAATTTCCAATACCCAGCATATATGCGAACTATACCATCCACCCGCAGATCAGCTATCACCGCCCTATGATCCGAAAAACCGACATCAAAAGCCCTCACTCTCTCCACACCAATCCCCTGCATCACATATATCCTATCTAACCTCGCCCCATAATTCCCACGAATAAACGTGTGCTCCACCCCATACTCCCCCCTGCCCACCACATCTACAACACCTACATCCCTCAACACATCCCGTAGTGCACCCAAAACACATCCTGCCCCCCTCGGCGTCACATCCCCATACCTAATCACACAGTTCCAATCACCTCCAATTACAGTTATGGAAGGTAAACCCCGCAAATAATACATCAAAACATCACGTACAAAATCAACTTTAACTCTAACATTGTTACATGCTGGCATATATACACCAATGAAACATACTCTCCTCACCCCCCAGTGCCCATCTACCCTTACAACCCTCCCCCCTCCCCCCTCCTCCCAACCCATGACACGCAATGGGCTGGTCTCCTTTACAGCTACTGCTACCCCTCCTTTTAATTGCAAAGCATTACTGACAAACATTTTATAACCCCTCAAACTCAATTCACTCCCTAACCTATGGTTATGCTCCTGCAAAAAACATACATCCACATCAAACCTTCGTAAAAACCACTCTAACCAAACCCTTTTTACCTCAGATTTAAGCCCATTGACATTTATTGTGACACACTTGAATTTGCTAGAAGAGGGGGCTTACCCCTATGCCGCTGTATCTTACTCACTTCACCTTTCTCAGTACCTGTACCATTTTTATCCTTTTTTCTAACCTGGCCTCCAGCCCCTCCTTGCCCCCCCCCACTGATCTTCCCCGGTACACCCCCTCCCCTGCCTACCTTTTCCCCTACAACTACCCATGACTTCTTCCCGGGTCTCTGCCCAGGTGTTAAAACCTCATCGAGGTCAAAAGCACCCGCAGTCCTTTTTCGTGAGCTCTCACTCACACACAAATCTACTTCCTGCACATCCTCCTGATGGACTTCTACCACCACTTCCATGTCCTCTCTGGCATTCCTCGAACCCTTCACCTGTTCCTGCTGCTCAACCATCAGCTGTATCTCACTTGACTTCTCAGGACCATCCTCCCCGGCCACCGTCTCGTCGAAGAACTCCTTCAGCACCGCATCCAGCAACTTCTCCTGGGTAGACTCTTCCACGTCCACCCGTCCCTCAGGCGATGGGGGCCCCTCCCCTGTCACCTCTGGGATGGTAACACAGGTACCGACCGTCGATACTTCCCGTTCTACCTCTTCACTCCATCGACCACTCGTCACTGGTTCCACCTCTCCCAACTCAGGCATCAACTCACATGGTCTCTGCTCCACTGCCAACGTACCAGGAGCCCTGGTAGGCTGCCTTCTAGGACAGTGAGCTGCCATATGATCATATGAGCCACAAAGTCGACAGGTCTTTCTCTGGCCGGCATAGTGTACAAAAACCTGCGTCCTGGACTCCACCAACATGACGTAGGATGGTATAGGCCTAGCCAACGTCATTTTGAGGGTATAAGAGCCCTCAGGTCGTCCCTTATATGGCCCTTCTGTCCATACTCCCATCGTTGCCGAATGGACTTTACCGTAGTTGTTGAATACCTCCTGTATACTATACGCCGTCGCCTCGAAAGGGACATTCCTGACCTTCACCCACGTATAGTACCTGGATACGTCATGCATAACGACGTCCACTGCCGAGTTCACCGTCACCTTCCTCTCCTGATACTCTTCAACAAGTCTGTCGTAGACGCCGGTACGATTCAGTTTTAGGAATACTCTGGTCATCCCATTCAAGGCAACACCATATACTTCCTCGTTGGGGACACCATAGGCGTCCCTGATGATAGCAGGTAGCAATGTATGCATCGTTGCTCCAGTAAGCGTGCCACGTACCAGCTGTATACAAACAGTGTTAATCCGTTGTCCCACTCGGTACGCCATTTTGTCTTCTAGTTGCTAAAGGTCACCACCAGAGGGCAGGTGTAGCTACTAGGCGTGCGTCCTCTCTCCCCGGAGGTCGAGAGACGAATGACTTTAGTCAAATTGACTGGAATTCTTTGGCAGGTAACTCTCTGCTTTCTATTGGTAAGCCATGCCTCAATCCATGCTAGAACTTTACCTCCTATACCATGAGCTGCCACTTTTCTTAAGAGTCTCTTGTGAGGTACTCTGTCGAAGGCTTTACTAAAATCCAAATAAACAATATCATATTCCTTATCACTGTCAACTGCCTCAAATGTTCTATTGAAGAACGTCAGTAAGTTTGTCAGGCAGGAACGACCTCTCGTGAATCCATGCTGAGATTCATTTATCAAGTTATGCTCTTCAAGGTGACTTCTGATAATGTCAGCTATAATTGATTCTAATAACTTGCCCACTATAGATGTCAGGCTTATTGGACGGTAATTTGAAGGAGTGGACTTATCCCCTGATTTGAATATAGGAACCACATTAGCCATCTTCCACATCTCTGGCACAACAGTGGTAAGGATGGACGCATTGAATACACTCGTTAATGGCTGACTAAGCTCCATCTTGCATTCCTTAAGTACCCTTGAAAACAACTCATCGGGTCCCGGGGACTTATTTTGTTTCAGTTTGTCTATCTGTTTAATAACCATGTCCCTCGTGACAGTAATATTAGTTAACTTAAATTCATCAGGAACTAAATAATTGTTAATTACTGGAATCTCATTTACATCTTCCTGTGTAAAAACTGACAAAAAATAGTCATTAAATAAGGAACACATTTCCAGTTCATTATCCGTCAGCTGTCCATTCCCAGATTTCAGAGGTCCTACTTTTTCCTTCACCTTCGTCCTGTACACTTGAAAGAACCCCTTTGGATTAGTCTTTGATTCATTAGCAACTCTAATTTCATAGTCACGTTTAGCCTTTCTAATCGCCTTTTTTACTTCTCTTTTAAGCTGAACATATTGGTCAGTAAGGTTAACCTCTCCTCTTCTGATGCGCCTATAAATTCCCCTTTTCTCCCCTAATAGATGTTTTAACCTCCTGTTAACCCATTTGGGATCGTTATTATTAGACCTAATTTCTCTCTGGGGAATATATATACTCTGGGCACTGTGTACATTATTAAGAAAACAATCATAAAAGCAGATCCCTTCATATTCATAAGTATGGTTATCGTCAATAAAATCATTAGCTAGATAACCCCAATCAAGATTAGACAGATGTTCCCTAAGTCCATTATAATCGGCAGAACGAAAATCGGGGATTTTTACTATATTATCGTTATTCTTGCATTCCCAATTAATGCTAAAGGTGATGGATTTGTGATCACTTGCGCCAAGCTCTTCAGTGATCTCCAGATTATTCACGAGTGTTTCCTTATTTGACAAGACTAGGTCTAGCAAATTATTACCCCTGGTAGGTTCAGTTACACTCTGTTTCAGAAAACAGTCCTGAACTGTTTCCATGAAGTCACTGGACTCTAGATTACCTGTCAAAGAATTCCAGTCAATTTGGCTAAAGTTAAAGTCCCCTATTATGACTACGTTACTGTGTCCAGAAGCCCTAACAATTTCGTCCCAAAGAAGTCTCCCTCTATCGTGATCCAAGCCTGGAGGTCGGTATATTACACCTAGAATTAGCTTTTCTTGACCCTCCACGAACTCTACCCAAACAGACTCTGTTACTGCTCCATCTATTTTTATACCTGTTTTTATGCAACAATTAATATTTTCTCGAACATACAATGCAACTCCTCCCCCCTTCCCACCACATCTATCCACATTGAACAACTTAAATCCCTGAATATTACACTCACCAGTCATATCCCGACTCTTTAAATCATACCACGTTTCAGTTAATGCAATGATATCAAAGTTCCCAGCACATGCTACCAAACGTAGTTCATTAATTTTATTTCTTGCACTTCGACTGTTAGCATAAAATACCATCATATGTTTTTTCTTCTGCACATTTTTCTTATTCATCTTTGTTTTTACACAATTTCTGAAATTATCATTACCCAGAGTTACTCCATGACAGTTACTATTAAGATTCTTAATATCAGAGCATAAGTCAATATATCCATACTCATTATTAATCATTTCTAAACCCATACCTCTAACTAATCCTAGTTTAAAGTCCTAACAACCCCCTCAACTGAGTTAGCAAGAAAACCCACACCTGCCCTGGATTAGTGAACCCCATCCCTGGCATACATGTCATTTCGGCCATAGAAGTTGTCCCAGTTGTCAATGAATGGTACTGCATTATCCTTACAGTGTTTATCCAGCCAACAATTAATACCAATTGCTCTGGACAACCATTCATTACCAACACCTCTTCTTGGCAAAATGCCACATATAACAGGGCGCCCCCCCTTCTTCCTAATCATGTCTATAGCTGTCCTGAACTTTCTAACTAAATCCTCACTTCTACGCTTGCCTACATCATTGCCTCCAGCACTGAGGCAAATAATAGGATTGATCCCATTACCGTTCATGATGTTGTCAAGCCGGCTAACAATGTCCTTCATCCCAGCCCCAGGAAAGCATAGCCTTTGTCTCCTACTCCTGTCCTTCAAGCAGAATGCCCTATCCATGTATCTAACCTGGCTATCCCCAACAACAACAATATTCTTACCTTCCTTGTTGTCGTTCGCCGTGACGATCCCAGTAGTAGACTCACATTCGTCGGGTAGCACCGAGAATGCGTTGGAGGTTTCCACGGGAGTTTCCACAGCAGTCTCTTTCTTCTTCATCGTTTCTGGCTTTCCATTCGTCTTCTTGATCGTCAACTTCGTCGTCCCCTGCTGTCCAGCCACTGACCACGATCCCTTCTCGACCTGAGGACTCGAAACAGGAGGACTACTACGAATCCTCTTGTTTTCCTCGGTCAATCGCCGTATCTCCATCTTCGCTGCCCTCAATTCTTCCTTAAGTTGCTGGTAAAGTTGCTCGATGGAGGGCATCTTGGTTCAGTCTACGGGAGCAAACAAGACACTTCTTCACAGAGTTAAGTACAGGTCAGCACTCAAAGTACAGGTCACCACTCAAGAGCACACAAACAGGTCTTCACATGAGTAAGTTTGCTGATGATACAAAGATAGGCCGTATAATTCACTCTGAGGAGGATATCAATGAACTCCAGGACGATTTGGACAAATTAATGTCTTGGTCTGAAAAATGGCAGATGAAGTTCAATGTGGATAAGTGTAAGGTACTTGCCCTTGGTAATGAAAATAACCCTCGAAGCTATAATCTAGGTGAAGTAGAGCTTGATCATACAGAATGTGAAAAAGACTTGGGAGTCATGGTAAGCAGAAATCTAAAGCCAACACAGCAGTGATTTAGTGTGCGCAACAATGCCAACAGATTACTTGGATTTATCTCAAGAAGTATAAGTAACAGAAGTCCAAAAGTTATTTTACAGCTCTATACATCACTAGTGAGGCCTCATTTAGACTATGCTGCTCAGTTTTGGTCCCCTTACTACAGGATGGACATAGACTCATTAGAGAACATACAGAGAAGAATGACTAATATGATTTACTGTGTAAGGAACCTCCCGTATGAAGATAGACTTAAAGCCTTAAATCTCCACTCTCTGGAGAGGCGTAGAATGAGGGGAGATATCATTGAAGTGTATAAGTGGATGACAGACATAAACAAGGGAGATATTAATAAAGTACTGAGGGTGTCGAACCAGGTAAGAACCAGAAATAATGGATATAAGTTGGATAAATTTAGATTTAGAAAGGACATAGGTAAGTACTGGTTTTCTAACAGAGTTGTAGATGCGTGGAACAGTCTTCCCAGTGGGGTGATAGAGACTAGGACCTTGGGTAGCTTTAAGAAGAGACTGGACAAATATATGAGTGGGAGGGGCTGGGTTTGATTGGTGTCATGGGGTACGGGAGTTATTTCTTGGGTAGCTTTAGGTAGAGGTCGTTTTGATAAGGACCTGCCTCGTATGGGCCAGTAGGCCTTCTGCAGTGTTCCTACATTCTTATGTTCTTATGTAATGAGGTGGTAGTAGCAGTAGCAGTAATTGTTGAGGTGGTAGTTATAAGTGCTGATGGAGTGGTTAGTTGTGTTGACTTAGTAGCTTCTTGTGCCGAGGTAGTTACTTGAGACAGTAAACACGGGTATTGTGGTGATTGTAATGAATCTGTCAACGGGCTATCCTTCTGTCTTGGCTCTATTCCTTCATTCTTTCTGTCCTTCGTTCTTTCTGTTTCCTTATTTTTTTTCTTTAATCCTCCTTTACTTTCCTCTCTTTCTTCTTCTTTTCCTTTTTCTCTTCATTTCTTGCTCTCCTCCTTTTCCTCTTCTTTTATTTTTTATTCTTCTTATTTCCATTACTTGTTCATTCTTTGCGGTTTTTTGGTCCTTTATCTTTTCATACCATTGTTCTTTCTTGCATTTCTATATTTCTTCCGTCTGTCCCGTCCTTCCTCCCTTTACTCTTTCTTCTCTCTGTCCAACCTTCCTTTACCTCTCATTACGTCCATTTTTAATTCCTTTTCTGTTTCATCCTCCTGCCTGCTCTTCCTTGACTTATTTTCTATTCCTTCGGAACCATCTTTCTGTTCTGTTCTTCGCTTATTTCTTCTGTGAGTCCTTCATTCTTTCCGTGCGTCCTTTCCGTTCTTCTTCCTACCTATTTTCCTTCCTGGGTTACTGGTGGTTGGGACTGCCTCGGCCTCAGTCAGTCCCACCACACAGAAGAGGGAAGAAGGCTAATGACTGAATATGCCAAATGAACTCTATATTTTTCTTCCTCAATATTGTCATAACTCATAGGCACAATCTGCCCATCACACCTGAAGCAATCAGGTGATCTCACAAGTCCGAACTCGACGACCATCACAAAGTTTGCTAGCCTGGAAGTTACCACCTCATTTACTCGATTCCACATTGGACAGGTAATCACCTTCATCTACAGTACCTCCTTCACTGGAAATGAGCTCTACGTATGTGCACCGGATTTCGTTGATCTTGCCGTAGTGGACCCTGTGACTGTCTCATACAATGAGAAGTTGCACAGGCAGAAGCTTGGGATGCCACTGGTTCTTTTAGCAAGAGTGCTGGCCATTTTCTTCACTTGGGGCATAGAGAGACCGGCTCATCAACATCATTCTCCTCCACATTACGTGGTTAAGTTAGGACGACGACGTCTTGATCAGGTAGAGCCCTGTATGCAGTTCACTTTGTAAAAGGAACAGAATGACTTCCTTACCCTTTACCGATATTGTCCTTATCAGGGATAATGACACTTTCAGGTACAAAGTTAACAGACAACTAACACATGAAAAACTGCTGTCCTCACCATGACCTCAGAAAAAAGAGAGGGCTACTAGGTTTCTTCATGTTGGCCTTCACGATCTGAATCAGTATACACTTACTTGCAGAAAAATATATAGAAAGAACCCTTTAAGGTTTATATTTCCTGAACACATTATCAACTTCAAGACAAGCCTTTAACTTATTCGTAATCCCAGAGAGAATACCACTATTGAACGCAGCTGATTATACTATAGGTCACACCTATTCTACGCACAGCTGACACTGAAGCAGCAGTTCTTGCCACAATAACAATTCAGTAACATAGGCATGGTAGGGAAAATACAGTATTGCAGGTGGATGATACGTTCGTGTATACACAGGAGAAACGTCAAGGACTGGGATAACCAACTACAGTAGGATGGACCACACACACACACACACACACACACACACACACACACACACACACACACACACACACACACACACACACACACAAACACACACACACAATGCCACATCAAATGCCCCCACCCACTACATTACAAACTCCACCCCCCACAGCAACAACCCATAGTTCCTTACCAGGTCTCCCACTTCCCCAACCCCAATATACCTCCCAGACCACAGTCTTAGAAAAGAAGTTGAAGGTGTGGTATACAAATGCAGATGGAATAACAAACAAGTATGAGGAGTGGCACGAAAGAATCAAAGAGACATCCCCAGACATAATAGCACTCACAGAAACAAAACTCACCAGAATAATAACAGATTCAATCTTTCCATCCGGATATCAAATCCTCAGGAAAGATAGAGGGAGGAGAGGGGGGGGGAGGAGTTGCACTGCTCATTAAAAACCAGTGGGGTTTTGAGAAAATGGAAGGAATGGATGGCACGGGCGAAAGGGACTACTTAGTAGGAACAATCCAGTCTGAAGGACATAAGGTGATAATTGCAGTAATGTACAACCCACCACAGAACTGCAGGAGGCCAAGAGAAGAATACAATGAGAGCAACAGAGCAATGATCGACACACTAGCCGAGGTGGCCAGGAGAGCACACATGGGGGGAGCAAAGTTACTAGTTATGGGTGATTTCAATCACAAGGAGATTGACTGGGAAAACCTGGAGCCCCATGGGGGTCCCGAAACATGGAGAGCCAAGATGATGGATGTGGTACTGGAAAACCTCATGCATCAACATGTTAGAGACACTACCAGAGAGAGAGGAGAGGATGAACCAGCAAGGTTGGACCTTGTATTCACCATGAGTAGTTCGGACATCGAGGGTATCATGTATGAAAGGCCCCTGGGAGCTAGTGATCATGTGGTTCTGTGCTTCGACTACATAGTTGAGCTCCAAGTGGAGAGAGTAGCAGGAATAGGCTGGGAAAAACCAAACTACAAAAGGGGGAACTACTCAGGCATGAGGAACTTCCTTCAAGACATTCAGTGGGAGAGGGAACTGACAGGAAAACCAGTACAAGAAATGATGGACTATGTAGCAACAAAATGCAATGAGGCAGAGGAGAGGTTTGTTCCCAAGGGAAACAGAAATAATGGGAAGAACAGAACGAGTCCTTGGTTCACCCAAAGGTGTAGGGAGGCAAAAACTAGGTGTACTAGAGAATGGAAAAGGTACACCTGTAGAGAGACCTGTAGAGAGTTCCGGGGGTCAACGCCCCCGCGGCCCGGTCTGTGACCAGGCCTCCTTAGGTCAGTGTCCCAGGATGCGACCCACACCAGTCGACTAACACCCAGGTACCCATTTTACTGATGGGGAACATAGACAACAGGTGGAAAGAAACACGTCCAATGTTTCTGCTCTGGCTGGGAATCGAACCCAGGCCCTCACCGTGTGAAGCGAGAGCGTTAACCACCAGGCCACCAGAGAACTCAGGAAAATAAAGAAATCAGCCGAAGAGCCAGAAACGAATATGCACAGATAAGAAGGGAGGCTCAGAGACAATATGAAAATGACATAGCATCAAAAGTAAAGACTGACCCGAAGCTGTTGTACAGCCACATCAGGAGGAAAACAACAGTCAAGGACCAGGTAATCAGACTGAGGAAGGGTGATGGGGAATTCACAAGAAACGACCGAGAGGTTTGTCAGGAGCTCAACACAAGATTTAAAGAGGTATTTACAGTGGAAACCAGTAGGACTCCAAGAAATCAGAACAGGGGGGGCACACCAGCAAGTGCTGGATGAGGTACATATAACCAAGGAGGAGGTGAAGAAGCTGCTATGCGAACTTGACACCTCAAAGGCGGTGGGACCAGACAACATCTCTCCATGGGTCCTTAAAGAGGGAGCAGAAATATTGTGTGAGCCATTAACAAAGATCTTCAACACATCATTTGAAACTGGGCAACTCCCTGAGGTATGGAAAATGGCAAATGTAGTCCCAATTTTTAAAAAGGGAGACAGACATGAGGCACTAAACTACAGACCTGTATCACTAACGTGTATAGTATGCAAGGTCATGGAGAAGATCATCAGGAGGAGAGTGGTGGGGCACCTGGAAAGAAACAAGTGTATAATTGACAACCAGCACGGTTTCAGGGAAGGAAAATCCTGTGTCACAAACCTACTAGAGTTTTATGACAAGGTGACAGAAGTAAGACAAGAGAGAGAGGGGTGGATCGACTGCATATTTTTGGACTGCAAGAAGGCCTTCGACACAGGCACACATAACAGGAAAGGCGCTGCAGTGGATCAGAGAATATCTGACAGGGAGGCAACAACGAGTCATGGTACGCGACGAGGTGTCAGAGTGGGCGCCTGTGACAAGCGGGGTTCCACAGGGGTCAGTCCTAGGACCTGTGCTGTTCTTGGTATATGTGAGCGACATAACGGAAGGGATAGACTCAGAAGTGTCCTTGTTTGCAGATGATGTGAAGTTAATGAGAAGAATCGAATCGGACGAGGATCAGGCAGGACTACAAAGAGACCTGGACAGGCTACAAGCCTGGTCCAGCAACTGGCTCCTTGAATTTAACCCTGCCAAATGCAAAGTCATAAAGATTGGGGAAGGGCAAAGAAGACCGCACACACAATATAGTTTAGATGGCCAAAGACTGCAAACCTCACTCAAGGAAAAAGATCTGGGGGTGAGTATAACACGGAGCATATCTCCTGAGGCGCACATCAATCAGATAACTGCTGCAGCATACGGGCGCCTGGCAAACCTACGGATAGCGTTCCGATACCTCAGTAAGGATTCGTTTAAGACTCTGTATACCATCTACGTCAGGCCCATACTGGAGTATGCAGCACCAGTTTGGAATCCACACCTAGTCAAGCACGTCAAGAAATTAGAGAAAGTGCAAAGGTTTGCAACAAGACTAGTCCCAGAGCTACGGGGATTGTCCTATGAAGAAAGGTTGAGGGAAATCGGCCTGACGACACTGGAGGACAGGAGGGTCAGGGGAGACATGATAGCGACGTATAAAATACTGCGCGGAATAGACGAGGTGGACAAAGACGGGATGTTCCAGAGATGGGACACAGACACAAGAGGTCACAATTGGAAGTTGAAGACTCAGATGAATCAAAGGGATGTTAGGAAGTATTTCTTCAGTCATAGAGTAGTCAGGCCATGGAATAGCCTAGAAAGTGATGTAGTGGAGGCAGGAACCATACATAGTTTTAAGGCGAGGTATGATAGAGCTCATGGGGCAGGGAGAGAGAGAACCTAGTAGCAATCAGCGAAGAGGCGGGGCCAGGAGCTGTGACTCGACCCCTGCAACCACAAATAGGTGAGTACAAATAGGTGAGTACACACACACACACACACACACACACACACACACACACACACACACACACACACACACACAAGGACAGGATGTTCCAGGGAGGGGACACAGAAACAAGAGGCCACAATTGGAAGTTGAAGACACAAATGAGTCAGAGAGATAGTAGGAAGTATTTCTTCAGTCATAGAGTTGTAAGGCAGTGGAATAGCCTAGAAAATGACGTAGTGGAGGCAGGAACCATACACAGTTTTAAGACGAGGTTTGATAAAGCTCATGGAGCGGGGAGAGAGAGGGTCTAGTAGCAACCGGTGAAGAGGCGGGGCCAGGAGCTAGGACTCGACCCCTGCAACCACAAATAGGTGAGTACAAATAGGTGAGTACACAAACACACACACACACACACACACACACACACACACACACACACACACACACACACACACACACACACACACACATCCCATAAACTTCAAATAAGTCCATCTTCTAGTAGGAAAGCAACAACCATCAGCTACAACATATTTGCTTGCAGCCTCACACAGAACTCGGGCAAATGCATTTAAAAAAAATTGCTAAAACTAAAACATGAGAAACACACTTCACTAGAAACTGATCTCATGATTCAGTCTTAACCCAGCACCTAGTGATTCAGTCTTAACCCAGCACCTAGTGATTCAGTCTTAACCCAGTGTTATATCTTCGAAATTGGTCATCCTGTGTTATTTAACTATTGTAAGAGAATATGTTCATCACTTAATATTATAGCGCGAAAGTCCCCATTTATAGGTAAAATAGAGACTTTCGGCGTTATATTATTATCTGTTAATATATGAAAAATACCATGGTATTATCACTATTTCGTTATTATCACTATTTTGTTATTATCACTATTTTGTTATTATCACTATTATTTTATTATTATTGTTAGGTAGGATTTCTTGTGTATATAGAGTTTAAGTCTCGGAACCATCCGGTGAATTGTTCAATTGTTTATGTCCGGCTGGCTGACGTTTGGATCAGCTGATCCAACCTGACGACGCGTCAACAGACTGGCAAGTAGTCAGTCTACTCCCAGCTCTAGCCCTGACAACTGATCGTATATTGGCTCTTACGGTGTACAGTTTGAATGGTTTTGAGAATTGGACTCTAGAGCTGACTCAGTTTGTTCCTAATTGCTCTGAAAGATTCTTTTGATATTTATATTCTTGGTCAGTTCAGTAATCCATAGAGATACTTTACGGCCAGGTTCAAAGGTCTTGCCAAATCCTGTACCTTTTGTATTTTGAGTTTACAGTCTTGTTAAGACAAAGACGTAAAGGTTATTGAAGTCTTAATTACAGGAAGAATAATTAAACTTCCTTATTAATGTGACATTTCCATGATTTTGAACTAAATGTATATGGTAAATTTATTGTACAAAGTATTAAGTTACATTAACTATAAAGAGAAGATAAAGTATTGTATTTAAATACTTTAATAAATTTGAATATTATTCTATGGAGTTTCCCAGTTGAAATTATTTCCCCTAGACTCTAAAATACCTTTAAATAACTCGGATCCAAAAATCTTGTTGCATAAGAAATAAATGGTAACAGGCCACATTCTGAAGCTCTTTAAAAAAATTCTTATTCGCAACACCAGCACCTAGTGATTCAGTCTTAACCCAGCACCTAGTTATTCAGTCTTAACCCAGCACCTAGTAATTCAGTCTTAACCCAGCACCTAGTTATTCAGTCTTAACCCAGCACCTAGTAATTCAGTCTTAACCCAGCACCTAGTGATTCAGTCTTAACCCAGCACCTAGTGATTCAGTCTTAACCCATCACCTAGTGATTCACTCTTAACCCAGCACCTAGTGATTCAGTCTTAACCCAGCACCTAGTGATTCAGTCTTAACCAAGCACCTAGTGATTCAGTCTTAACCCAGCACCTAGTTATTCAGTCTTAACCCAGCACCTAGTAATTCAGTCTTAACCCAGCACCTAGTGATTCAGTCTTAACCCAGCACCTAGTGATTCAGTCTTAACCCATCACCTAGTGATTCACTCTTAACCCAGCACCTAGTGATTCAGTCTTAACCCAGCACCTAGTGATTCAGTCTTAACCAAGCACCTAGTGATTCAGTCTTAACCCAGCACCTAGTTATTCAGTCTTAACCCAGCACCTAGTAATTCAGTCTTAACCCAGCACCTAGTGATTCAGTCTTAACCCAGCACCTAGTGATTCACTCTTAACCCAGCATCTTGTTATTCAGTTTTAACTCAGCACCTAGTGATTCAGTCTTAACCCAGCATCTTGTTATTCAGTCTTAACCCAGCACCTAGTAATTCAGTCTTAACCCAGCACCTAGTGATTCAGTCTTAACCCGGCACCTAGTGATTCAGTCTTAACCCGGCACCTAGTGATTCAGTCTTAACCCGGCACCTAGTGATTCAGTCTTAACCCAGCACCTAGTTATTCAGTCTTAACCCAGCACCTAGTGATTCAGTCTTAACCCAGCACCTAGTGATTCAGTCTTAACCCAGCACCTAGTTATTCAGTCTTAACCCAGCACCTAGTGATTCAGTCTTAACCCAGCACCTATTGATTCAGAATTAACCCAGCACCTAGTGATTCAGTCTTAACCCAGCACCTAGTGATTCAGTCTTAACCCAGAACCTAGCGATTCAGTATTAACCCGGCACCTATTGATTCAGTCTTAACCCAGCACCTAGTTATTCAGTCTTAACCCAGCACCTAGTGATTCAGTCTTAACCCAGCACCTAGTGATTCAGTCTTAACCCAGCACCTAGTTATTCAGTCGTAACCCAGCACCTAGTGATTCAGTCTTAACCCAGCACCTAGTGATTCAGAATTAACCCAGCACCTAGTGATTCAGTCTTAACCCAGCACCTAGTGATTCAGTCTTAACCCAGCACCTAGTGATTCAGTCTTAACCCAGAACCTAGCGATTCAGTATTAACCCGGCACCTATTGATTCAGTCTTAACCCAGCACCTAGTGATTCAGTCTTAACCCAGCACCTAGTGATTCAGTCTTAACCCAGCACCTAGTGATTCAGAATTAACCTAGCACCTAGTGATTCAGTATTAACCCAGCACCTAGTGATTCAGTTTTCATTCAATACCTAGTGATTCAGTCTTCATCCAGCAGCTAGTGATTCAGTCTTCATCCAGCACCTAGTGATTCAATCTCAACCCAGCACCTAGTGATTCAGTATTAACCCAGCACCTAGTGATTCAGTCTTCATTCATCACCTAGTGATTCAGTCTTCATCCAGCACCTAGTGATTCAGTCTTAACCCAGCACCTAGTGATTCAGTCTTCATTCAACACCTAGTGATTCAGTCTTCATCCAGCGCCTAGTGATTCAGTCTTAACCCAGCACCTAGTGATTCAGTCTTAACCCAGCACCTAGTGATTCAGTATTAACCCAGCACATAGTGATTCAGTCTTCAACACCTAGTGATTCAGTCTTAACCCAGCACCTAGTGATTCAGTATTAACCCAGCACATAGTAATTCAGTCTTCATCCAGCACCTAGTGATTCAGTCTTAACCCAGCACCAAGTGATTCAGTATTAACCCAGCACATAGTAATTCAGTCTTCATCCAGCACCTAGTGATTCAGTCTTAACCCAGCTCCTAGTGATTCAGTCTTAACCAGGCTCCTAGTGATTCAGTTTTAACCCAGCACCTAGTGTTTCAGTCTTAACCCAGCACCTAGTGATTCAGTATTAACCCAGCACCTAGTGATTCAGTCTTAACCCGGCACCTAGTGATTCAGTCTTAACCAGGCTCCTAGTGATTCAGTTTTAACCCAGCACCTAGTGATTCAGTCTTAACCCAGCACCTAGTGATTCAGTATTAACCCAGCACCTAGTGATTCAGTCTTAACCCAGCACCTAGTGATTCAGAATTAACCCAGCACCTAGTGATTCAGTTTTCATTCAACACCTAGTGATTCAGTCTTAACCCAGCACCTAGTGATTCAGTCTTAACCCAGCACCTAGTGATTCAGTCTTAACCCAGCACCTAGTGATTCAGTCTTCATCCAGCACCTAGTGATTCAGTCTTAACCCAGCACCTAGTGATTCAGTCTTAACCCAGCACCTAGTGATTCAGTCTTAAACCAGCACCTAGTGATTCAATCTTAACCCAGCACGTAGTGATTCAGTCTTAACCCAGCACCTATTGATTCATTCTTAACCCAACACCTAGTGATTCAGTCTTAACCCAGCACCTAGTGATTCAGTCTTAAGCCAGCACCTAGTGATTCAGTCTTCATTCAACACCTAGTGATTCAGTATTAACCCAGCACCTAGTGATCAGTCTTCATTCAACACCTAGTGATTCAGTCTTCATCCAGCACCTAGTGATTCAGTCTTAACCCAACACCTAGTGATTCAGTCTTAACCCAACACCTAGTGATTCAGTCTTAACCCAGCACCTAGTGATTCATTCTTAACCCAGCACCTAATGATTCATTCTTAACCCAACACCTAGTGATTCAGTCTTAACCCAGCACCTAGTGATACAATCTTAACCCAGCACCTAGTGATTCAGTCTTAACCCAGCACCTAGTGATTCAGTATTAACCCAGCACTTAGTGATTCAGTCTTCATTCAACACCTAGTGATTCAGTCTTAACCCAGCACCTAGTGATTCAGTATTAACCCAGCACCTAGTGATTCAGTCTTCATCCAGCACCTAGTGATTCAGTCTTAACCCAGCACCTAGTGATTCAGTCTTAACCCGGCACCTAGTGATTCAGTCTTAACCCAGCACCTAGTGATTCAGTCTTAACCCAGCACCTAGTGATTCAGTCTTAACCCAGCACCTAGTGATTCAGTCTTAACCCAGCACCTAGTGATTCAGTCTTAACCCAGCACCTGGTTATTCAGTCTTAACCCAGCACCTAGTGATTCAGTCTTAACCCAGCACCTAGTGATTCAGTCTTCATTCAACACCTAGTGATTCAGTCTTCATCAAGCACCTAGTGATTCAGTCTTAACCCAGCACCTGGTTATTCAGTCTTAACCCAGCACCTAGTGATTCAGTATTAGCCCAGCACCTAGTGATTCAGTCTTAACCCAGCACCTAGTGATTCAGTCTTAACCCAACACTTAGTGATTCATTCATCATCCAGCACATAGTGATTCAGTCTTAACCCAGCACCTTTTGATCCAGTCTTCATTCAACACCTAGTGATTCAGTCTTCATCCAACACCAAGTGATTCAGTCTTAACCCAGCACCTAGTGATTCTGTCTTCATCCAGCACCTAGTGAATCAGGCATTTTCGAACGTTACCTCACCTCACCTGGACACTTCTTGACAGGTCATGTCACCTACGCAAGATGTGATATTTAACTTCACCTTCGCCCAGTACCTGGTTCAGCTATCAAAACTTTGGGGGCCCAGTCCCTGGACCCATTACGTACCTCTGTAATCTGTAAATACCTTTGTAACTTGTCATGATTGTGACCAGACTTACCTGGAGTTCATTACCTTTGTAAATTGTGAGTTCATTACCTTTGTAAATTGTGAGTTCATTACCTTTGTAAATTGTGAGTTCATTACCTCTGTAACTTGCTCAGCTATCAAAACTTTGGAGTCCAGTCCCTGGACCAATTATATACCTCTGTAATCTTTTGACTACCGCCCACAGGATGGGTATGGGGTGCATAATAAACATATTAAACTAAACTTCGCCCAG
>NC_091300.1:30996236-31001236 GCF_038502225.1 Cherax quadricarinatus | reverse complement strand
AATTGTGTTATGACTGAATTACTGAAGCGTTGGAAGAAAACCAAATCACACACATGCGGTGTACAGGGATTGGGCAAAGGCTTTTGCAAAATGAGATCATTGGGTGATTGCGCACAAAATGAGGGCCATAGGTATAAGTGGGAAAGTAGGCAAATGGATATTCAACTTTCTGAAGGTTGTAACACAAAGAGTGGCGGGAAACAGCTCAAAATCTAGAATTAGCAAAATAAAAAGATGAGTGGTCCAAGGTATGGTCCTGGCACCTTTACTCTTTCTTATCCTCCTAGAGGACATAGATAAAAACACTCGTAACAATTTCGAATCACCATTTCCAGATATCAAAATAGGCATGAAAATCACCTAGGTAGAAGACACGAAAAATTGCGTGGAGATTTAAGCGAAGTCTTTATGTGAGCATTGGAAAATAACTTAACATTCACTGGTGACAAGTCCCAACTGCTTAGGAATGGGAAAAATAAAGAACTCAAAAAGAACATGTAAAACACAAGAGGAGCACCAAATGGAACGAAATGAATGTGAAGATCTGGGTGTAATAATGTAGCTGTTCTTTTTTTCCAAGAATACAAGAAGACAAATGTCACAACGGCCAGGAATATAACGGGGTGGATAATTAAGATTTTCAGGACAAGGGAAATGATGCCAATGATGACATTTTTCAAATCGCTTGTGTTCTTCCTCGCTTGGGGTATTGTTCGGTATTGACAGCTCCGTTCAAGGCAGGAGAGATATCAGAGCTAGAAGAATCAAGGACCATTTACGGCCCGCATAGACCCAGAAATGCATTAAAATCACTGGGAACGTACTCTTTAGAGAGGGAAAAGATACCTGGACCTCGTCCCAAACCTGCACACTGCCATAACTATCTAATGGAGTGAGAGACATGGGAGAATGAGTAGAATACACACCGTGAAGAGCAGGGGGTACGCTAAGAGCATTGTATCAATATACTCGATCCCAGAGTTTTTATCGTTTTCCCAGAAGATATAAGCAACACTATTGGGACAAGTGTAAAAATTATTAAGTGGAAACTGTACAATTTCTTCCGCCAATTGCCAGGTCAATCAGACTGTGACGGATATGTGGACCAGCAGGCCTCCAGCAGCAACAGAGTGGATGACCAGGCAAGCAAGGACAAGTCTGGCCCTGCACCAGGCTTCGAGAGTAGGAAAGCTATTGAAACCCATCAAACATATATCAAAGGAAAGGTAACGTTGAGGGGAAACGCCGTTATAACAAATGCTTATGCCGTTTCACATCGCTTTCCCTCCACATTTGGACTGGCTGCCTCCGCCATGATCGTGAACGTCGCAGGTGATTAAGGCGGCCATGTTAATCCTTCATTATGGCGAGATGTGACATTCACCACGATTTAAAATCAGTTTGCGTTGTCAGTCGTGAAGAACTCATGCATCATGCATTACATTTGTGAAGAATGTATACATTATACATGCATTATGTATAACTTGTGAAGAACGTATACAGAATACACTGCCAGTCGTGAAGAACCTATACATTATACATTGTCCTGAAACCCAAATACCATAGGTTGGACGTTTCCGAAAAAAAGTAATTAATGACACTCTTAAGAGAGGCAATAATTATTATTGTTATAATAATTATAATAATAATAATAATAATAATAATAATAATAATAATAATAATAATAATAATATTTTATAATATTTTATAATATTTGTCGGGAAACGTTAAACCTGGAAGAGCCGTATAATGCTTTCGGAATTAAAGGTAATTAGATATGATTCAAGAAAAGAGAGGAGAGCTCCAGTTTCTCAGATCAAGAACCCTTCACAAGTATTAAGGCATCTCACTCAGTGGCTCACTCTGTCTTATCCTCTGAGTATTTTTCACCTCGTGATCATGTCCTCCTTGGTTTTCCTCTTTTCTAGTGTTGCCAGACTGATTGTCTTATGTCTCTTCTTGACGCTTTATACTTCAAGACTGGCCTTACGTATGATTTCATTAAATCTGATAAGATTCCTGGAATCAGTTCTTAGGGCACCAAGTCTCGTAATACGGCTGACACCTATCTCTGGTGATGTGTTTGGTGTTTGCACCCATATCTTTCTCCTTGTACACTACAACGTCACATATCCCAAGACTCTAGTCTAATCCTCTTCAAGAAGTCGCTGTTCTTACTCTTCCCGCATTTTCAAATCACCTTGGAGCCTCTCGCTCTCCTCTACAAATTTTATCTTCCTCATTAATTTCACATCATCTGCAGGTAGGTATATACAAGATTCAGCTTCCATGCTTGACAGGTCATTCATATTTACGAGGTAAAGGACTGTAAACACTGACCCTCGGGAGTGTCCTCTCCTCACCAGTGCCAACTCCGATGCTTTCATTATTACCTTTCTCTTCCGTTTTCTGTTCTCTAGGTACAGTATTCCTATGTGCAGACGACGGGAAGGACATTGTGGAAAATTTTATAGGGGTGATTACCTTTATGTACCTCAACATTACATGCATACAAGTAAACTCATTGGGAGACAACCATATTGTTTACCGTAGTCACCCCGTGTAGACATGTGAGAAAACTTAACCACCCCTGGTCACGGCAGGTGGTTCCTTCGACCTCACAATCTTATCCATATCTATCCGAGACCAGTATGGATTGGATAGCACCCACAAGTACGGTGCTACTAATTAATTGTGGACTGTATAGATTATATTAGTGTAACTGAATGAAGGGGGGAGGGGTAGGTTACACATGGATATATCCATCAAGGAAAAACATTTGTACATAATCTCACCACTTACCAGATATTCTCTGGTGGTCACTTGATGTAGCTGGATCACTCATAACCTATCCAATTACAACATACCTAACTGGCCAGTATCAGTATGCTATAACTAGAAGGGTTACTTAACTGTGGGTGATTGATACTCCTTATTTCCTCCATTCACCATCTCATTTCGATGTCCTGCTACACCGACACGGTTCTTATTCCAGCAGGACGAGGTATCCGTCGGCTTGTCCCGGTTTAGAAGTCGTGACTCCATAAAGCCTTCACTATCCTCGGGACAGGAACAACGAGGTAAACATGTGCACACACACTCTGGGAATGGCAGTTCATATCGCTTCAACGATTCCTTAACTTAGTGTTATTATCACTGATTACATTACGATTTAATGTCTCATAATTATTATACACATTGGAGGCCACTCCATTAAGATTTGAGACCGATGAGTGATGATTAAATCACGGGTATTTTTCCCCGGGATACAGTCCATGGCGACGCGCCAGTCACCACCGGTCCTACCATTATTCACTCATTTTACCACCTTATTTACAGCGGTGCCGTCAATCACGTTCCCTCACTCTTCACCAGGGACAGTCACGACACTTCCTATTATGAAGTGAGGCCTATATTAATCCTTAGGCCGCCGTGAACGCCAATTTCCTGATCCCATGTTTCACAGCTTCCTCACTACATTCAAAACACTGCCGCCTCCCCATGCCCCGAGTCGACCTCTACCCCCGCACATCCGTGCATGCGCAAAGGGAACTCTTGGTTCTATCCTATTTTCAAATACATTTTTGACCCATATCGACACATTAAACCCCTATTAGGCACTATACCTTCGGAAAATTAAAATATTTTCCACAGACATACATGAGGACAAACACAAAAGTATACGAGATATGACATCGTTTTGCTTTACGTTCCTTGGAAAAGCTTTATTTTGAGCGAAATGTTGTTGAAATTAAAGGTTTGTCTTGCATATTTCACGTGAGCAAACTTTTTGACTTAGGAATAAACGAGACAATTTAAAGCAGTATAGAAGCATTATATATGTATGAGCAAAACATCCACTGTGAAAAGAATAGAGAACCCCCAAGTGATTTCGTAATTTCTCACATCATCAAGGAACTATAAAAGATTAGCAGAAGGCATATAAGAGCAAGATTACATTTCACGGTCAACATACAACAACTGAAACTTTTATGATGCTGGTGAGGTGGTCAAGCACCTGTCAGACACAGCTTAGATTCTACCCAAGCTTTAAGATTTTAACTTGTCGAATATACCTTAAATTCTTCCCAAACTTTATTAATTATAAATGAGTCTAATTTATATAATCCTAATCCAATATTCATGTTAACTTCAAAACTATTTTTTTTATGAAGCTTCATTCTGTTATATTTCTCTCAACCAGGACCCGCTTCATATAACTTATTTTTGGCGTTTTGAAAATCAATTGGGTTAAAATCTCTCACATGAATAAACAGAGCATTAGACTCTTGGCCAATTCTAATGCGATATTTATGTTGTAATCTTAGTTCAAGACTTCTGCCAGTTTAATCGTAATAAACTTGATCACATTTTCTATAGGGAATCTTATAGGCGCATCCTTCAGCAATTTTTTTTTTTTTGGGGGGGGGGAGTTTTTAATTAAATTTTTTTAGTCTTATTACAACCTAGGATTTCAAATGGCCTGTTATCCCAGGTGTAATGGGAGCAAATAAACACAGCAGAAAAAGTTTAGACTTATATTATCCTTCACCAATTATAACAGCAATATGTACACTATGTACAGTGATAAATATAGTGCACTCCACGGTAAGCAAGGCAGAAATAGAAGCCACAAGATAGCAGACCGTGCTTCAACCAGCTCTAGAGTGGGAATGACAAGGGCAGACAGGAGAGCGGTATCCACATAACCTCTGAGATTGTCAATCCCACCTTCTTATTGGCTAGAACCTGGTCGCTAGTTGAACGATGGGGCCCCATCATCAACTCTTAGCAACCTGGTTCGCTGGTTGGGGGAGATAGCCTGTAAATGAGGGTGTGTCCATGCGCCGAATAAAGGTTACGTACTCTTTGCATGCCACAAGTCTCAAGGTTTTTAAATACAAATTTTTTATTAAAATTCTTAAGTAGAGAAGGTATACCAAACAAGTTTTCATTTTAAGGGAGAACCAATATATTTATAGTTGAATAAGATTGTTTAT
>NC_091300.1:30973736-30988736 GCF_038502225.1 Cherax quadricarinatus | reverse complement strand
CTCGATCATAATAGAGGAGACTGCATTCCACTCTTTAGTAGTGGTTGTGGAATGCGAGGCAGTACGAACATCTGAGTATGAAACAGCTTAAGCAGGTGTGTAGTGAGGGGGGGGGTCTGCGACAGGACAGTGTTGCGTCACACAGTACATCAGCCGCACCACACTACCCACTCAACACTCAGCTTGTCTCCTCCTCATACACAACAATACTGTGAATATATAAATATAATAATTAGACATGAGTATACATAGTTAATATGGGCTGGAGGGATTAAGTTACTTTACTGAATTTGACATAGCAAGTAACAAAAGGTATTTGGGCATAAAATTACGTTAATTTAATGTAACTGATAATTATTAAGGACGTGACAGAGCGTCAGCAATTACATTACAATGACCACTTATGTGTTTTATACTAATAGAATAAGGTTGGATTCTGAGGGCCCACCTCATGATCCTAGCATTTTTACTCTTCATAGTATTTATATAAGTGAGTGGATTGTGGTCAGAAAAAACGTTAATTTTAAATGGGGAAGTGCCCAAATACACGTCAAAATGTTCCAAGGACACCACAAGAGCTAGAGCCTCTTTCTCAATAGTGGCATAATTCGCGTCAAGTGCTGTTCCCACTCGTCACTGTACACCATTAAGTCGTCAAGGTAGGCTTCTTCTCCTTCTAAGTTGTGGGTCAACTCGTTCATTATATGTTGGAATGAAGAAGCCGCGTTACATAGGCCGAAGGGGGTGACGAGGTAGTTAAACAATCCATCTTGAACAGTAAAAGCAGATATTTCTTGAGCACGTTCAGTAAGCGGGACTTGATAATAACCTCGTAAGAGATCTAAACGGCTGACAAACTGGGCTCCTGACACACGGTCAATAAGGTCGTCAATGCGAGGTAGAGGATAACCATCAGGCAAGGTGACAGAGTTCACTTTCCTGTAATCAGTGCACATCCTAAAACTACCGTCAGGTTTAGGCACTAAAATACAGGGAGATGCCCATGGACTTTTACTGCGCTCAATAAGTCCGTGAGACAACAGAAAATCAACCTCTTCTTTCAATGCTTTATGCTTTGTTGGACTCATCCTATATGGTGATTGCTTAATGGGTGATGCTCCCTGTACATCAACGTCATGTACACCCAGAGTACAACGTTTAGGAACATCACCGAACAATTCAGGGAAATGCAAAATCATGTTTTTAATATCACCAGCTTTATCACTCCCAAGGTTACTAAGAAAATAGTCTAGTGATTGTAGAGTCACTGAATTTTCTAAACGAACCTCTATACCTCTAGAGATGTCAGGTAGACTGACGTTTTCTTCCTCTGTCCTAGGAAGAATAGAATTAGTAGGTAGAGGACTAGCGTAGTATGCCTTAAGCTGGTTAACATGGTACACATGATTAGATACTGTTTCCTTCATATTTAGCCAAGTAAAATGTTTTGCCAGTTTACCGAGTGTCTTCTTGACACCCAAATGTCCTCCTATGGGACTATTGTGAGCAAAATCAATGGCTTGTTCACGAAATGTAACTGGTAACACAACGAGATGCTTGACTGTGGTGGAAACACTATCAGCTGACAACTTACATGTATTTTTCTCCATCAGTACACCATTACTATAATAGTAACAATTATCGAGATCCTTTGCTTCACTCTCAGTAACTGCTATATCTCTCAGTCTTTCCAGTGACTGATCAACAAACTGATCCTTGATTAAATCATCATGAGTTAGAAATTTAACGTCAGTTGTGTCCTGACTAGGTTGATGACCGGGGGGAGTCAGTGTTAATGATCCTGGGCGCAGAGCATCACTAAACAACATATTCAACCCCAAATCATTGTCATCAACTAACTCAACAGGAGACAGGGATGCTTGTTGTATCTTTGACATAGCTCTAGTAATTGCGCTGAGAGGAAATAAAATAGGTTTCTCTCTACAAGCTTCAATGGCATAATTATCATCAGTGTTATTATCAATCACAAGTGGTTCTTTGCATATACCAGCATGAAGGATATCGTTCCCTATCAACAAGTCCACTGACCTGATGGGAAATACACCACTGGATATACCCACTGAAATATAACCAGTATAATAGCTTGTTTCAATATAAACTTTGTGCAGAGGCACTTTTATAACAGCCCCTCCATAGGCTTCTAACACTACATCTATCTTGCAATAGGTATCGTCAGTTATGGGCAGTACATCTTCTCTTAATAACGTGAGATAACTGCCAGTGTCTCTGAAAGAAATTATCTCAGTTAGATGTGATTCGTCAAATCCTACTTTATCTCTCGAAAAGTAAGGACTCATCGCTGAACGAATCTTTTCGTCAGATACACTTTCTGACGCTAGTTATCTATCCTGAGTAACATTATCTAAAACAGTAGGATAAGAGGAATTGCTAGGATTTTGGTGCCTTTGTTGCTCGGAAGAGGATACGACTTGAGTGGGGACGCCAGCCGCACGACTGTATCTCGTATCTCTTTCTAACTTATAGCAATACTCTCTAGCATGTCCTTTTCTGTTACAATAGGTACATTTAACTTTCTTCTTCTCGATATCAGATTTCTGTCTAGCCACAGAGACAGATTCAGGATTGTGAGTTTTCCTGGTAAAGGTACGAGAAGTTACAGTAGCAGGTACATCAGGCCGGCAATGAGCAGCTGATTTAGGTTGCCAACTTCTAGGACAATTTTTAGTTACCTTGTTTCTTTGTGTTTTAGTACGTACAAGTTTGTGAGAAATCTCGTAATTGTCTGCTAATGCTGCAGTTTCCAGAATATCCGAGGTAGTATGATCGATCAGATACACTTGTATGTCAGCAGGCATACAGTTGTTAAACTCTTCGTGTAGTAACAACCACCTCTGAAATGCAACTTTTTTCTCATGAGCAAACTCTACACAAGTTTGATCTTGTCGTCGTTGTAACGTACGAAATGCTCTTTGATAACTTACAGGTAACAAGTTATACGTCTCTAGAATTGTTTGTTTGACAGCGTCATAACTAATGTACTTGGTAAATGGCAAAGCTGCAGTACAGGTTTGAGCTCTTCCCGTCAAAGCAGTATGCAACAATGTTGCCCAGTGCTTACGTGGCCAATTCATAGCACGTGCCTGGTTCTCAAACACATCAAAATATGTGTCTAAGTCACTTTCAAAAAACTTAGGAACCATGGATGCAGCTTTCTGCACATTAAATGGGTCTTGTGCTCTATCAGTCTGTTGTCTTCCCAGACGAACATTTTCTCTTTGGAAATCTTCTTCGTTTAATTTCCTCTGTGCCTCAATTTGTGCAGTCTGCAACATAGTGAGGCGTTCTAACCTCTCAAACTGTTCCTGAGAGATAGGACCAGTGGGTAATGGAGGAGTAAGGAAATTAACATGTCTTTCTGGACTGTCCGTAGGTCGGATACCTCGTCCAACCGTCTCTAGAGAGTCTAGATCTGGTCTAGGATAAGTAGATAACAGGTGTAGCATACACAGAACTAGCGTGAGGCTTAGTCATCCAACCATCTATACTCTGTACTATGGTGTCAGTGAGGCGGGAAGGCGTGAGCGGAGGTTCACTGGGCTCAGACACTTCTGCCGTAGTTGCTCTTTCTTCTACTTCAAATAGAGTCATACTTCCTAATTGTGACACTAGGCTTTCTGAATCTGAATCATAATCAGACATCTCTGTATGAGCAGGAAACAATATATCTTTAATTAACACTGACAGTTTCTGCGGTGTAATTCCTGTTATACTTCACACCGAGATATTTGGCTACTCGCCAACACGTCTGAAGTTTTAATGTACTTAACTCAGACAAAGTCAGAGTATCAATTAACTCTTTCACTTTGGCATACATCACGAAAATAATTGTACTAGGAGAGAGTGATTATTGGAAACTATAATCCTAATAGGAATTTTAGTGTTGGTTGTCTTAGAGTTAGAACTCATAAACAGTATTTCCATCTCCTTGGATCAAGAGACTCAGTCAGGTACATACATCCACCTGGTATGTTGTACAAGACTAAACTCAAAGTCTTCAGATTAGGAAAGTACTCAAAGTGTTTGATCATAGATTCACTAGTATGTCAAACTGGACAATTTCTCCAACACCTTGGATCAAGAGCCTCCCGGACAGGCCCCCATTTGTTACAAAAAACGCGATTCTAAAAGCTTAGAGATCTCCAGTGAATACTAGAAAGGACTGCCCTTCTAGCATCCAGCCTGTTACTGGGTTTTCATAACAAGTAGTCAGTATCCTTGTCCAATTATCCATTAAAATTCAGTATTATTCAATAGTGCTTCAGGATTACAACTGGTAGGCTACTAACTAGAGAAATTAAAATTTAATAAATTTATTAATCATTAATTGTCTAGAGGTATATTATCAAATTAAATTAAATTAAAGTAATCACAGTAATCAAAATAATATCGCATATCTCTCGTATTCAATATTATTGTGCTGAAAGCACATATCACATTTATAACTCTTAAGTACCGTCTGGTACATTAACATTTAATAAGATATTACAAATATGTACAAGTAAGTGTGTATGTGTGTAAGTGCTCTAAGTAGTTTGTTATGTCTCACGACTCGACTAGACTTAAACAAGTGACTGACAAAGTCCTCAAATGAACAAACTTCTTGACCGACTGGCAACCCGAACAGTCTGCTTGAACAACAAAGAATGCTAAGCCCAATAGCAATGCAATAAGCGACTGCGACACAGAATCAGGAACAAGGAGATAATATAACGACACTAAGTAGGGACCATCAGCAGATCCTCCACAACAGTTACAAAACTCCCATACTACTGAATCTAAGTTCAACATAAGAAATTCCCCGACTCTGATAATACACAGAAACCAGTACAAGTTAAATGAGAAGTTGCAGCGCAGGACCTGAGATACTCAAGAGTGTCTATGAGACACACAACCTCAGTACAACGTCAAAAATCATTAAGTCTATACAAGGTTCTGTGAACAGAGTTCTACAGAACTAACAAGAATAATGAGACAGACAATCTGTCCAACCACCAAGCGAGTCTAGAGCAGACTGAATACTTCAGACGAGGTGAGGACACCCCCCCCCTCGATCACGTGATAGCTCCGTGGGTTGCTGTCGCTGCCCAACAAGAGGCCGGCAGGGAAACAAGCAAAGAGCGATAATTACAGTAGTTAGACAATCAAGACTTGAACTGAGCACATAATATGTAACATCCTACCTCACAACATAAGGTACGTCAAATAACAATATAAAGCAATATATTTACGATATAGCTATTATCGCAAATATAAGCAATATAAAATTATATGAAAAGATAATATACATTATATATACATAATAATCATTGAAACCCATTCAGGGGTTGCAACACATTTATACACACATATATATATATATATATATATATATATATATATATATATATATATATATATATCTATATATATATATATATATATATATTAATAAACAAAATACATTTACAGAAAAAAACATAAACATGAATACAATGGCACAATGTATCAAAGATGATGAATTTCCTCCAGCTCCTCCGATACACACAAACACACACACACACACCAGACGACACTGGTGGACAGAAGGGACAGGGGGGACATGATAACAACATATAAAATACTGAGAGGAATCGACAAGGTAGACAGAAACAGGATGTTCCAGCGATGGGACACAACAACACGAGGTCGCAATTGGAAGTTGAAGACTCAAATGAGTCACTGGGATGTTATGAAGTATTTATTCGGCCATAGAGTTGTCAGGAAGTGGAATAGTTTGGAAAGTGAGGTTGTGGAGGCAGGTACCATATATAGCTTTAAGAAGATGTATGATAAAGCTCATGGAGCAGAGAGAGTGGATGTAATAGAGACCAGTGAAGAGGGGCCTGGAGCTGTGAATCGACCTCTGCAACCACAATTATGTGCTCACACACACACCAGTTTAATCACCAGTATTTCTGCAACATTCATGAGAAAAAAAGGAAGATAACGGTTGCCATGGTAAGAAGAGAAAGATATATTGCAGGAAAGTCATAATAAGTCTTATCCAGGTGAGTGAACACAAGTCTTGGTAACGTGTCTGAGTTGTGGCACGATTAATGACCCACCACTACCTCACAACATCTACATGTTCCTCCATGGAGGGAGGCAGGGAGGGAGGGAGGGACGATGGGAGGGAAGGAGGGAGGGAGGGACGATGGGAGGGAAGATTATGCAAAGGGGAGGGGTGGAAGAGAGGGAATGCAGGAGGGAGAGAAGAGGAAGAAGGAGAATAGGGAGGTAGGAGGGTGAGAAGGGAGAGAAGCAAGTGCTGGAATAAAGGAGAGAGGTAAGTGCAGGAAGAAGGGAAAGAGGTAAGTACTGGAGGAAGTGAGAGAGGGAAATACTGGAGGAAAAGAGAGAGGGAAGTACTGAAGGAAAAGAGAGAGGGAAGTACAGGAGGAAGGGAGAGAGGGAAGTACTGGAGGAAGGGAGAAAGGGAAGTCCTGGAGGAAAGGAGAGAGGGAAGTACTTGAAGAAGTGAGAGAGGGAAGTACTGGAGGATGGGAGAGAAGGAAGTACTGGAGGAAGGGAGAGAGGGAAGTACTGGAAGAAGGGAGAGAAGTGCAGGAAGAAGGGAGAGAGGGAAGTACTGGAGGAAGTGAGAGAGGGAAGTAATGGAGAAAAAGAGAGAGGGAAGTACTGGAGGAAAAGAGAGAGGGAAGTACTGGAGGAAGGGAGAGAGGGAAGTACTGGAGGAAGGGAGATAGGGAAGTACTAGGGGAAGGGAGAGACGGAAGTACTGGAGGAAGGGAGTGAGGGAAGTACTGGAGGAAAGGAGAGAGGTAAGTGCTGGAAGAAATGAGGGGAGTGCTGACAGGAGCACGAACACACTGTGAAGATAGCTGGGCAGGAACACCGTGAAGATAGCGGGGCAGGAACACCGTGAAGATAGCGGGGCAGGAACACCGTGAAGATAGCAGGGCAGGAACACTATTAAGATAGCGGGGCAGGAACACGGTGAAGATAGCGGGGCGGAAACACCGTGAAGATAGCGTGGCAGGAACACCGTGAAGATAGCGGGGCAGGAACACTATTAAGATAGCTGGGCAGGAACACCGTGAAGATAGCGGGGCAGAATTTGAATGGGATCAACTTTTTTATAGGGAACTCGAAGATTATCTAAACTCCCAACCTAACCTAACCTATCCTAACCTCGCTATAATTACACATAACCAATATAATGGCAGCCTAAATTTAATTATTGCTAATTATTATGCAGTATGCTGCATTTAACATATTGTACATTTAGCACTATCGATAATGAGGTATGCCACGAAACATCTAAGGTGGCAAATTGCTTTAATTCCTACTACACATTTGTTGCATCAACACTAGTAAGTAAACTACCAGCTGCATCAAATACCTTTAACACAGACTCTGATAAGTTTCAAACATACTATACCAATAAAGGGGTAACCCCAAACAGTTGTCAACTAGTAAGTGTATCTCATGACTTCATTCAAAAAGAACTAAGCAGGTTAAACCCAACTAAGAGCACAGGCCCTGATAACATCCCGTCTAAGTTCCTAAAAGATGGTGCTTCTGAACTGTCAATCCCTATTGCTCACATAATAAATCTATCAATAACCATTAATACCGTACCGGAGGGGTTCAAGGAGGCCAGAGTTACTCCTATCTTCAAGAAAAATAATAGGTCTGATGTAAGCAACTATAGACCTGTTAGTATACTCAGTATAATATCTAAAATTCTGGAGAGGGCGGTGTATTCTCAAGTAGTTAAGTACCTTAATGATAACAGCATTCTCCATAGCTATCAATCGGGCTTTAGAAGATCCTACTCAACCGATACCTCCCTTATTAATCTGATGGATTACCTGAGAACTGAAATGTCAAAAGGGAACCTCATAGGTATGGTAACCTTAGACCTGCAAAAGGCCTTCGATACTGTTAACCACAATATATTATGTAAGAAACTTCAAGCTATCGGTATAGGTTCTGTAGACTGGTTTAAGTCCTACCTTAGCAACAGGAGACAAATAGTCAAAATCAACAAAACGGAATCAGAACCCCTGCCGATAACATGTGGAGTTCCCCAAGGTTAGTATTCTGGGTCCCTTATTATTCTTATGTTATGTCAATGATATGCCTATCAGTGTCAAGTGCAAACTCCTGCTGTATGCAGATGACAGTGCTCTGTTAGTGACAGGTAAAGACCCACAAGATATTGCTAATATTTTAACACTGGAACTGGAGTCCTGCAGCAAATGGTTAGTAGACAACAAACTATCATTACACCTAGGGAAAACTGAAGCCATTCTCTTTGGAACGAAACATAAACTGAGAAGGGTAAATAATTTTAATGTTCAGTGTAATGGGGAGTCCATCACTTTGGTTTCATCAGTAAAATATCTGGGAATCCCCTTTGACCCATGCATGTCAGGAGAATTGATAGGGAACAGTGTAGTAAAGAAAGCGAATGCCAGACTGAAGTTCCTTTATAGACAAGCACAGTGTCTACCTACTGAGGCTCGCAGGACCCTATGTCTAGCCCTTATACAATGCCATATGGATTACGCTTGCTCTTCATGGTACCCTGCCTTGACAAAAAAACTGAAAGATAGACTGCAAATCACCCAGAACAAAATCGTAAGATTCATCCTGGGGCTGGGACCAAGAGAACATGTAGGCCAGGATGAATTACAGCAGTTGAATATGCTGAATGTTGAAGACAGAGTAAAACAACTGAAGCTAAATCATGTTTATAAAATTGCTCACGACCAGTGTCCAGAATATCTTGCTGTCAATTTTGTCAAGGTTAGGAACCAAAGCAATCATAGTACTAGGGGGAGAGAGCACAACTTTGTAGTACCCACAGTCAGTGGCCAGGCGTCAAACACCTTTTATTGTACAGCAATAAAGAAATGGAACAGACTACCCGCACACGTCAAAGCCAGTCATAGCATGAACCAGTTCAAGAAGACTGCCAAAAAGTGTCTGATGAATGAAGCTACAGAAAGGGAGGGGAATGATTTTCTATTTTTTAGCTAAAATACGTGTAAATTTTACCTTATTCCTAGTAATGACCCTCGTATTGTAGATAGTCTTAATGACCCTCGTGTAGTAGATAGTCTTTTTAGTATGATAATAAGATGTTATCTTCATTGTAGAATAATAAGAAAATATTATAACCTTTATATTATAATAATAAGGTAAAAGGACCCCAATGGAAATAAGTCACTCTGTCTGACTTTTTTGGGTTATCCTAGGTTCTCTACACATATGCTGCTATGTATGATAATTCTATGTAACTATATTTGTGTATACCTGAATAAATTTACTTACTTACTTACTTATATGAGAAATGACGCTCCATGTGTCATTTTCCGGGTTTGTTCTGAATTCGAACGCGTATTATTCCCGGTCGGTTAGCGTGGCCAGGACACGAACCGATGAGGTGTTTAGTTCAGACAGGCGGTGACGAGGATAAGTCATCATGGTTTGGGCGGTAGTGTGAGTAGCTAATTTTGGTAAGTTTTTCAGTGTATACTATGACTTCGGTAATGTTTTAAGTTCTCATGTTTTTTGTAAGGTCCTAGTGTGTGCAGGGGCCTGTGTTTTGGAGAGTAATTAACGTTTTAATTTTAACGTTTTAATTGTAGGCTAAGTAGCCTACAGAAAGATAAGAGGGTGTCATGGAGCCTCTCTGTTTATAAATGTTTCTTTATTTTATTCACTAGTGCTAGTGAGTTAATGTAAACTGGAATTCAGGTGATGTTGTAGTTGAGTAGTTCGTAACTTGTAGGTTACTATTATTAATATATATGTATATTTTTGTATTGGGTGAGTTAGCTTGTCCTTCCATATACTATATTAATTATTTGCATTCATACTTCATTATTTAATATGAGTGCATGCTGGCCCTAGAGTGGCTGTGTTTTTATAATGTAAGTTTAATGCCCCTAGACAGCAGATTGTGCAGCCATTTAGGAGCCAGGACCTTTTTATTGAAATTAGGATATCAAAGTCGTAACACTAATTTACATTCATAAAAACAATATATATACACACAGGTATACATACTCATCTCTCGTGTGTTTATATAATATACACAGAGAGTTATCTTAATTTTTGTTTTGGGGAATTAAGGTATCCGTGATTAGTGGTGTACAGGTAACATGCAGCCTCGTGTGGTGGTAGATAGGCTTTAAACCTAACAAATTATCAAAAAAATGTTATACTGATTTTTTTACAAGTTGTATTATCAAGACAAAAATATGGAATTGTAGCATAAAAAAAATCACTGTGTCTTTGAAATGTTTAGGCAAAACTCGAAGATAGAAAATGAAGTCGAAAATAATTGTAATTGTTATTTCTTGTGTGTTTACAGGGTAGCGAGGGAGCAGCCAGAGCTGTGTCGAGTGACGCGCCTCGACCTGCAAGACTACCTGGAACTGACTTACCTGTGAGTGACCTCTGTTTACCTGTGAGTCACCTCTGTTTACCTGTGAGTCACCGCTGTTTACCTATGAGTCACCTCTGTTTATATGTGAATGACATCTGTTTAGATGTGTCTGTATCTGTGAGGAAACTCTGCACCTGTGAGTGGCCTCTACCCGTGTCTGTACCTGAGTGACATTTGTACCTGTATCTGTACCAGAGTGACCTCTGTACCTGTGTCTATACCTGAGTGACTTTTGTACCTGTATCTGTGCCAGAGTGACCTCTGTACCTGTGTTTGTACCAAAGTGACCTCTGTATCTGTGTAGATGAATGGTTTAGAGAACCGACATGTTGATAAATTAGACACATGTGCAACTCTTGGGTATCTTTATAACGTTTCGCCACACAGTGGCTTCATCAGTCCATACAAAGGAGAATCTTGAAGAATAGGAGGAGAATGAGGTAATCAGTCCCTCAACCTTGAGTCGATGTGGTCAGTCCATCAATCTTGAATTCTATTCAAGATTGATGGACTGACCACATCGACTCAAGGTTGAGGGACTGATTACCTCATTCTCCTCCTATTCTTCAAGATTCTCCTTTGTATGGACTGATGAAGCCACTGTGTGGCGAAACGTTATAAAGATACCCAAGAGTTGCACATGTGTCTAATTTATCTCTGTATCTGTACCAGAGCGACCTCTGTACCTGTATCTGTACCAGAGTGACCTCTGTACCTGTATCTGTATCAGAGTGACCTGTATCTTTACCAGATTGGTCTCTGTACCTGTGTCTTCTCCTGAATGACCTTTGTACTTGTGTCTGTACCAGAGTGACCTCTGTACCTATACTCACCTATTTGTGGTTGCAGAGGTCGAGCCATAGCTCCTGACCCCGCCCCTTCACTGATCCCTACTAGGTCCTTTCTCTCCCTGCTCCATGAGCTTTATCAAACCTCGCCTTAAAACTATGTATGGTTCCTGCCTCCAATACGTCACGTGCCAGACTTCCACTTCTTGACAGCTCTAAGACTAAAGAAATATTTCCTAGCATCCCTTTGACTTATCTGAGTCTTCAACTTCGAATTGTGACCCCTTGTTTCTGTGTCCCATCTGGAGGCAGCTCAGATGAAAAGTCACACACAGGAGCTGCTGAATTTCTAAAACAAACACACCCTAAGTCAGCAGATAGTGGAGCCAACAAGACTGGAGAACACACTAGACCTTATTTTTACAAATAATGAGGACCTGGTAAAAAACAACAAATTCTGATCACAATCTAATCGAAGTCCAGACTTACATGCACAGGAGTCCTGATTAGCAAAACGCATACAGCTATGAGGGTACCTTTACCAAATTCAGCTTCAACAACAAGAACATCATCTGGGATCAGGTAAACTATGCCCTAAATGAAACATGTTGGGAGGATATCTTAAATTTCATGGACCCTAACCAATGCCTTGAATCGATCAACTTCCTGGTAGTCGAAGTATGTTCAAGGTATATTCCTCAAAGAAAAAAGAAAAGAAGTAAACTGGAGAGAGAGAGAGAGAGAGATGCTCCCTCTACAGGAGAAGACGAAGAATCACTGAGATCCTCAAGAATGCCAGATTATCTGATGCACAGAAGGAAGTGCTAACCAGGGAAGTGGAAAATAATGAACTAAAGTTAAAGGACTCATAGAGGATCCAGGAGAGGCAAGAAGAGCTAAAAGCGATAAGCGAAATTGAAAGAAATTCGAAATATTTCTTTTCATATGCCAAAAAGGCAAAAACCACTTCTACTATAGGGCCCCTGCTCAGACAAGACGGATCCTATACAGACAACAACAAAGAAATAAGTGAGATATTGAAATCTCTATATGATTGTGTTCAGTGAGCCACTAACCAGTCTAAAGATAGACAATCCCCAAAATTTTTCATGAATGAGCCTCAAAACCCTGCTGATGTATGCCAAATTTCTGACATAACCCTAACTCCATTAGACTTTGGGAAAGCCATCGACGACTTGCCCATACACTCAGCCCCAGGCCCAGAATCGTGGAACTCGGTGTTCATTAAGAACTGCAAGAAACCCCTCTCACGGACCCTAGGTAAGCTATGGAGAAGGAGCTTAGACACAGGCGAGATTCCACAGTCACTAAAAACAACGGATATAGCCCCACTCCATAAAGGTGGCAGCAAAGCAGTAGCTAAGAATTATAGACCAATAGCTTTAACGTCCCATATAAAAATCTTTGAAAGAGTTCTAAGAAGCAGGATAGCAAACCACCTGGACTCTCAAGAACTGCATAACCCAGGGCAACATGGTTTTAGAGCAGGTCGCTCCTGCCTCTCGCAATTGCTAGACCACTATGATATGGTCGTAGATGCACTGAAAAACAAACAGAATGCAGATGTAGTATACACAGATTTTGCAAAAGCCTTTGACAAGTGTGACCATGGTATAATAGCACACAAAATGCATGCTAAAGGGACAACTGGCAAAGTAGGCAGATGGATCTTCAACTTTCTAAGCAATTACACACAAAGAGTAGTGGTAAACAGAGTTAAATCGAATGCTGCCATAGTGAAGAGCTCTGTCCCAGAAGGCACAGTACTCGCACCTATCCTGTTCCTCATTCTCATATCAGACATAGACAGAGATGTAAACCATAGCACTGCATCATTCTTTGCAGACGTTACAAGGATCTGCATGAGAGTGTCATCCATTGAGGACACGGCGAAGCTCCAAGAAGATATAAACCAAGTTTTCCAATGGGCAACAAAGAACAATATGATGTTCAATGAAGACAAATTCCAACTACTCCGTTATGGAAAACTAGAGGAAATAATAACTAGGACTGAGTATACTATAAACTCTAATCACACAACAGAGTGGAAAAGTAATGTGAAGGACCTGTGTGTGGTAATGTCTGAAGACCTCACCTTCAAGGACCACAACAATGCCACTATCATATCTGCGAGGAAACTGATAGGGTGGATAATGAGAACATTCAAGACAAGAGATACTAAGCCAATAATGATCCTTTTTAAATCACTTGTTCTCTTTAGGCTGGAATACTGCTGTACATTAACATCCCTCATTTAAGGCAGATGAAATTGCAGGTCTAGAGAATGTACAGAGAACCTTTACTGCACGTATAAGTTCCATCAAAAACCTCAACTACTGGGAACAAATGGAAGCACTTGACTTGTACTCACTGGAGCGCAGGCGAGAGATATATCAATCTACACCTGGAAGATTCTGAAGAGACTGGTCCCTAATATGCACACAGAAATCACTCCATACGAAAGCAAAAGACTTGGCAGGCAATGCAACATACCCCAGTGAAAAGTAGGGGCGTCACTGGTACACTTAGAGAAAATGCAATAAGTGTCCGGGGCCCAAGACTGTTCAACAGCCTTCCACTAGCAATAAAGGGCATTACCAGTAGACCCCTGGTTGTCTTCTAGGGAAAACTGGACAGATACCTAACGTCGGTGCTGTATCAGCCGGGCTGTGGTTCATACATTGGATTGCGTGCGGCCAGCACACAATCAGGCCCTGATCCACCGAGAGGCCTGGTCGTGGACCAGGCCGCAAACTATTCTACCCAAGAAAATTTTTAAAATTATTATTTGTCCAGTGTATTATTAAATTCTTCACAAATTCTATTAATTATAAATGGATCTAATTTATATAAACCAAAGGAAATATTCATATTATTGTTAAAACTGCTTTATATGAAACAAGATTCAGTTATATTCCTGTCGACCATGGACTTGCTTGATACTACTTTTTCAACTTTTTGAAAATCAATTGGATGGTTAAAATCTCTTACGTGAATAAATAGAGCATTGGAATCTTGTCCAGTTCTAATGCTATATTTATGTTGTTTTAATCTTAGTTCGAGATTTTTACCAGTTTGACCGTAATAAACTTTATCGCAAATTTTACAAGGAATCTTATAGACACATCCATCAGCATTTTGGGGGGAATTCTTTATCAAAAGTTTTTTTACTGTATCAAGATTTTTGAATACAACTTTAATATTAAAAGTCTTAAGAAGAGAAGGCATATCAACCAAGTTTTCATGGTAAGGGAGAACCAACATATTTTTAGTTGAATAAGGCAGGTTGTCCCTTTTTGGATTGTAAAAAGTATTTCTAGCAACTTTAAAAGATTTATCAATTACATTTCTTGGGTATTTTAATTCATTACCTATTTCATAAATTTTGAATATTTCCTCATCTATGAACTCAGGACTACAAATTCGTAAAGCTCTCAAAAAATTGATGAGAAAACAGACAGTTTGACCCTATGTCCACTATTATTCTTCGCATCAAGATAGAGTCAAACTGTCTGTTTTCTCATCATTGTTTTTGAGAGCTTTACGAATTTGTAGGCCTGAGTTCATAGATGAGGAAATATCCAAAATTTATGAAATGGGTAATGATTTAAAATACCCAAGAAATGTAATTGATAAATCTTTTAAAGTTGCTAGAAATACTTTTTTACAATCCAAAAAGGGACAACCTGCCTTATTCAACTAAAAATA
>NC_091300.1:30966010-30973636 GCF_038502225.1 Cherax quadricarinatus | reverse complement strand
GGAATATGTAACAACAAAATGCAAGGAGGCAGAGGAAAGGTTTGTTCCCAAGGGCAACAGAAACAGTGGGAAAACCAAAGCGAGTCCTTGGTTTACCCAAAGGTGCAGGGAGGCAAAAACTAAGTGCATTAGAGAATGGAAGAGGTACAGAAGGCAAAGGACCCAGGAAAACAAGGAGATCAGTTGAAGAACCAGAAACGAATATGCACAAATAAGGAGGGAGGCCCAGCGACAGTACGAAAATGATATAGCATCGAAAGCCAAGTCTGACCCAAAACTGCTGTTTAGCCACATTAGGAGAAAGACGGCAGTCAAAGACCAGGTGATCAGGCTGAGGAAAGAAGGTGAGGAACTCACGAGAAACGATCAAGAGGTATGCGAGGAGCTTAACAGGAGATTTAAGAAAGTATTCACAGTGGAGACAGGAAGGACTCTGGGAAGACAGGACAGAGGGGGACACCAACAGAGAATAGACCAACAAGTGCTGGACGATATGCACACAACTGAGGAGGAGATGAAGAAGCTGCTAAGTGACCTTGATACCTCAGAGGCAATAGGACGGGACAACATCTCCCCGTGGGTCCTCAGGGAGGGAGCAGCTTTACTGTGTGTGGCATTAACCACAATCTTCAACACATCCCTTGAAACTGGGCAACTACCTGAGGTATGGAAGACGGCAAATGTAGTTCCCATTTTCAAAAAAGGAGACAGAAAAGAGGCACTAAATTACAAATCAGTGTCACTGACCTGTATATTATGCAAAGTCATGGAGAAGATTATCAGGAGGAGAGTGTTGGAGCACCTGGAACAGAACAAGATTATGAACGATAACCATCACGGATTTATGGAAGGCAAATCCTGTGTCACAAACCTTCTGGAGTTCTATGACAAAGTTACAGAAGTGCGACACGAGACAGAGAGGTGGGTTGATTGCATTTTCTTGGACTGCAAGAAGGCCTTCGACACAGTTCCCCACAAGAGACTAGTGCAGAAACTAGAGGACAGGGAGGCAACAACGAGTCATGGTACGGGATGAGGTATCACGGTGGGCACCTGTGACGAGCGGGGTCCCACAGGGGTCGGTCCTAGGGCCAGTGCTATTTTTGGTATATGTGAATGACGTGATGGAAGGAATAGACTCAGAGGTGTCCCTGTTCGCAGATGATGTGAAGTTAATGAGGAGAATTAAATCAGATGAAGACCAGGCAGGACTTCAAAGAGACCTGGACAGGCTGGACACGTGGTCCAGCAACTGGCTTCTTGAATTCAACCCTGCCAAGTGCAAAGCCATGAAGATCGGAAAAGGGCAAAGAAGACCGCAGACAGAGTATAGACTAGGTGGCCAGGGACTGCAAGCCTCACTCAAGGAGAAAGATCTTGGGGTGACCATAACACCGAGCATGTCTCTGGAGGCACACATCAACCAGATAACTGCTGCAGCATACGGGCGCCTGGCAAACCTGAGAATAGCGTTCCGATACCTTAGTAAGGAATCGTTCAAGACACTGTACACTGTGTACATCAGGCCCATACTGGAGTATGCAGCTCCAGTTTGGAACCCACACCTGGGCAAACACGTCAAGAAACTAGAGAAAGTGCAAAGGTTTGCAACAGGGCTAGTTCCGGAGCTCAGGGGTATGTCCTACGTAGAAAGGTTGAGGGAAATCGGACTGACGACATTGGAGGACAGGACGGCTAGGGGAGACATGATAACGAAATACAAAATACTGCGTGGAATAAATAAGGTAGACAGAGACAGGTTGTTCCCGAGAAGGGACACAGAAACAAGGGGTCACAATTGGAGTCATAGGGATGTCTGGAAGTATTTCTTCAGTCATAGAGTCGTCAGGAAGTGGAATAGCCTAACAAGTGATGTAGTGGAGGCAGGAACCATACATAGCTTTAAGACGAGGTATGACAAAGCTCTGGAAGCAGAGAGAGAGAGAGATAGGACCTATTAGCGATCAGTGAAGAGGCGGGGCCAGGAACTGTGTCTCGACCCCTGAAACCACAATTAGGAGAGTACACCTGGCTGGGCCAGGAGCTGAGTCTCGACCCCTGCAACCACAATTAGGTGAGTACAAGCACACACCAAAATTACAGTAAATGCTTATCAACCCCATTCACAGAATGTAGCGCAAACTAATCTAGTTTATTTATGCTGAAATAAGTAAAGAACATAACCAGTGCTGGTCATTCAGTACATGAAGTGCCTAATGCTCGATCATCCAGGAGCTGATCGCCAGAGACACGCTACCTAATAGGACTCACCTAATTACAAGAAGCAACACTCTGACATACATGTAACCAAAACACAGCGATTGTAGTATTGCTTTCTTGTGTACTATACAGAGGAATTCACGAAGAACAGTGAACTAAAACACCGTGCAATAGAAGCAGCAGCAGGCAGCACAGCACTCCTGGAGAAACATAAGGCAGTAGTAGGTAGCACAGCTCTCCTGTAGAAACATAAAGCAGCAGCAGGCAGCACAGCACTCCTGGAGAAACATAAAGCAGGAGCAGGTAGCACAGCTCTCCTGGAGGAACATAAAGCAGCAGCAGGTAGCACAGCTCTCCTGGAGAAACATAAAGCAGCAGCAGGTAGCACAGCTCTCCTGTAGAAACATAAAGCAGCAGCAGGTAGTACAACTCTCCTGGAGAAACATAAAGCAGCAGCAGGTAGCACAGCTCTCCTGGAGGAACATAAAGCAGTAGCAGGTAGCACAGCTCTCCTGGAGAAACATAAAGCAGCAGCAGGTAGCACAGCTCTCCTGGAGAAACATAAAGCAGCAGCAGGTAGCACAGCTCTCCTGGAGAAACATAAAGCAGCAGCAGGTAGCACAGCACTCCTGGAGGAACATAAAGCAGCAGCAGGTAGTACAACTCTCCTGGAGAAACATAAAGCAGCAGCAGGTAGCACAGCACTCCTGGAGGAACATAAAGCAGCAGCAGGTAGCACAGCACTCCTGGAGGAACATAAAGCAGCAGCAGGTAGCACAGCACTCCTGGAGGAACATAAAGCAGCAGCAGGTAGCACAGCACTCCTGGAGGAACATAAAGCAGCAGCAGGTAGTACAACTCTCCTGGAGAAACATAAAGCAGCAGCAGGTAGCACAGCTCTCCTGTAGAAACATAAAGCAGTAGCAGGTAGCACAGCACTCCTGGAGGAACATAAAGCAGTAGCAGGTAGCACAGCTCTCCTGGAGAAACATAAAGCAGCAGCAGGTAGCACAGCACTCCTGGAGAAACATAAAGCAGCAGCAGGTAGCACAGCTCTCCTGTAGAAACATAAAGCAGCAGCAGGCAGCACAGCACTCCTGGAGGAACATAAAGCAGCAGCAGGTAGTACAACTCTCCTGGAGAAACATAAAGCAGCAGCAGGTAGCACAGCTCTCCTGGAGAAACATAAAGCAGCAGCAGGTAGTACAACTCTCCTGGAGAAACATAAAGCAGCAGCAGGTAGCACAGCACTCCTGGAGAAACATAAAGCAGCAGCAGGTAGCACAGCTCTCCTGTAGAAACATAAAGCAGCAGCAGGCAGCACAGCACTCCTGGAGGAACATAAAGCAGCAGCAGGTAGTACAACTCTCCTGGAGAAACATAAAGCAGCAGCAGGTAGCACAGCTCTCCTGGAGAAACATAAAGCAGCAGCAGGTAGTACAACTCTCCTGGAGAAACATAAAGCAGCAGCAGGCAGCACAGCACTCCTGGAGGAACATAAAGCAGCAGCAGGTAGTACAACTCTCCTGGAGAAACATAAAGCAGTAGCAGGTAGCACAGCTCTCCTGGAGGAACATAAAGCAGCAGCAGGTAGCACAGCTCTCCTGGAGGAACATAAAGCAGCAGCAGGTAGTACAACTCTCCTGGAGAAACATAAAGCAGCAGCAGGTAGCACAGCTCTCCTGGAGGAACATAAAGCAGCAGCAGGTAGTACAACTCTCCTGGAGAAACATAAAGCAGCAGCAGGTAGCACAGCTCTCCTGTAGAAACATAAAGCAGTAGCAGGTAGCACAGCACTCCTGGAGGAACATAAAGCAGCAGCAGGTAGCACAGCACTCCTGGAGAAACATAAAGCAGCAGCAGGCAGCACAGCACTCCTGGAGAAACATAAAGCAGCAGCAGGTAGCACAGCTCTCCTGGAGGAACATAAAGCAGCAGCAGGTAGCACAGCACTCCTGGAGAAACATAAAGCAGCAGCAGGCAGCACAGCACTCCTGGAGAAACATAAAGCAGCAGCAGGTAGCACAGCTCTCCTGGAGAAACATAAAGCAGCAGTAGGTAGCACAGCTCTCCTGGAGGAACACAGAAGCAGCAGCAGGCATCAGCAGGCAACACAGCTGTCATGTAGTAATATTATAATGGACGCCGAGCACAATATCTCAGATCTAGTAAAGTCTAAAACTTCAAATCAAGAGACGATTCCTTTTATTCCGTGAAACATATACGACTTATCTTGAAAATGGTGATGGCATTTTGGGGAAACTTATGAAGGCAGTGCCTTTGTATTGTGCTCGTGTTATGGAGCTCGGTGGATGGCCGGTGGGTTGGTTAATAGGATTTAAAGCATATTGATTACACGAGGTAAATTAAGGCTGTTTGTTAACCGTTACCACCAGTCAAGAAGACTTTAATATCTATAAAATGGGTATGCTTATATATACACACATATATATATATATATATATATATATATATATATATATATATATATATATATATATATATATATATATATATATATATATATATATATATATATATATATATATATATATATGTCGTGCCGAATATGTAAAACTGGTCAATTAGCAAGAACTCATTTAAAATTAAGTCCTTTCGAAAATTTTCTCTCATACGTTTAAAGATATATTTTTTTCATTAATGTTAATGTAAAAATTTTTAATTTTGCACCAAAAGAATCTTGGAAAACTTACCTAACCTTGTTATAACAAGTGCAATTTATTTTAGCCTAACCCAACTAAATATATTTTAGATTTGTTTACAGTAATTTAATACTAAACAAACAGAGTGAAATATATTTTTTTCGTTAGGTTCAGAATGATTTTGGCGAAATTATTGCATACACAAATTTTCACTTGTCTTATATGGCAAGATGAGCGTTGCTATTTAAGCCAAGATCGCAAATTCTGCCTATTCGGCACGACATATATATATATATATATATATATATATATAATATATATATGTATATATATATATATATATACATATATATAAATATATATATACATATATATATATATATATATATATTATAATATATATATATATACATATATATATATACATATATATATACATAAGGCTTAGATAATACATTGATGGTACAAAGATTGGATATGCAATTCGTAAGGTCTGAGAAATACACTAAACGTACATAGTGCTGCATATTTGTCAAAAATTACATTATAAAATTCTTATCCAGCGTCTCAGAGCTGTAGCACTGAGTCTCTGGAAGAGAAAACTAGCTGTCCTGGGATTCCTAGTTACCTTGAGGAGTCTTTTGCCTAACTCATTAAAGAACTTAGATGCATTTTTCCCCATATGCCGAGTGTCTCTGAACCTATGGAAGCAAACATATAATGATGGGCAAGTTCACCGTATTTTCAGATCTGCATAGTTGGGGTGGCTCCCTTATTACTGGGCATCCAGCTGTTGCCAGGCTCCTCTTGATGATGTTAGTTACCTCTTCATGACATGCAATTTTTCCCTCGGATGTGAGGCAAAGAAGACCATGGTAACCGAATCGGTTTGCCAGTTCAGTGCCACAGAAACACCTGTGTTCGGTGGTGACGGGCGACAAGGAGAAAGGCAACACCATTGCAAATGGTCTGCGGCCCAGGCATGTGTTGAGGGAGGCTGCCTCTCTCCTTACCCGACACACTCTGAGGCATTGTTGAAGCTATTTCCTCCACTACTGGACCATCCCAGTGTGACTTTTTGTAGTCGTTTGGGGTAGCAGGTCTGGTTTCAGAGCTCTTTAGATTATCCCAGAACCTGGCTCCGTCATTGAACTTTTAGTCATGAATTTCAGCATCATCCATAAGGTGTTTAGGAAAAATCGCTGCTACAAATTCACTGGCTGCCACACTTGAAGACAGGAAAGCAGTGAGTGCAATCTGTGATGTCGTTCGGACACCAGTACCTTCTAGTCTAACTGGAAGTGTAGCTTGGCCCTCCCTGCGCTTCTTCTGGAGTAAGGTTGATTACATTTGCAATATCTGCCTCAGGATACTGTCGTATTCATGTAGTATAGGGTTCTCATATGAGGGTACACATCTTAGCAGACATCTGGGCAGACTCATACTTTGTGAAAAGGAACACAGAATCGTGGATGTCAAGATTTTTTGTTCGTTGTTCCATCCTCCTTAATTAATTAACTCGTCCAGTTTCTTCTTGAGAACTGAGTCAATGGCCTCATTTCATGGAGGTTCTCCAAGCAAGACTCTATTTGTAGGGGCAATGACTGGTGCACATGGTAATTTTACTCTCACTGCGTCGATCACTTGTTGATTGACAGATGATTTCACATTTGGATGGATTCAGGATGAGTCCCATTTCCTGTCTCCGTGTCCAGGGACCAGATGTTTGGCTCACTGGTCAGCCTGACAGTCATTTCCCTCTCCTCTACGCGGAAAAAAATGGGGATGCTAGAGGGATTATATTTTTTATTCAAATTTAACATTCCCAGATTTTTATATAATTTTATTAGAAAAAGAGTGAACAAAACAGACTACAGAAAATATAATGGTTGTCGAGGATTTTATATTTTAAGAGAAAACCTTATTCCTATGCATGAAATTATATTAATATGGAAACGGAGAAAGCCACTTAAATATATACACGAAGCAACAAATGAAAAAAGAGCTTTATATCTTTTCAGTAGAAGAGGAGCTCAGTTAAGTCATAATATACAGCACCTTTATTAAAGGATCCGTCGCGTCGCTCAGACACACAGGTAACGTAGTATACAACGCACTTAAAACATCATCATTCAAACAGAAACACTCATATCGTTAGAAAGTTAAGGAGGGTAAAGTCTTTTTAACAATTTAAAAACACGTTCGTATTTTAAAAGTAATAAATCAATAAATAAAGAAAACAAAATAACCAAATTCTTAAAAATACTGAATTTAAAAACTGAGATAAAACACACTGGAAAGTTTACTGTGTGATAGTTTACTGTGTGATAATCAAACAGAGAATTTAAATAACCTTTGATACAAACTCTGTAATATATTTAATAGAATTTGTGATGTAGAAATTTTATTCAATAAAAATCATACTATTGCAATGATTATTTCGCAGTCGAATCTTTTGCCCTGAGCTGATTTTATGAATATTTCACCTCACATCAAACAATATTTTTTTCTCCTCTAGAGGTATAGAAAAAAAGTTATTATGAACGCTTGTATCGTCACACTGATTTAGTCACTTTCAATTCCTCTCAGAAAAGTTATATGGAAAAAGATATTATAATCTTGTGTTCACTCTGCTATGAACCTCAGTATAAAAAAAATCCCAACGAAAGGTCATGCTGCTACGCACTTTACACAAATTTATTATAAAAAAACACATTTACGCACTTATCTGTTCAATGTCAGT
>NC_091300.1:30926010-30963510 GCF_038502225.1 Cherax quadricarinatus | reverse complement strand
CTAGTTGTGGTTGCAGGGGTCGATTCACAGCTCCTGGCCCTGCCTCTTCACTGGTCGCTGCTAGGTCACTCTTCTTGCTCCAGGAGCCTTATCATACCTCTTCTTAAAGCTATTTATGGATCCTGCCTCCACTATATCACTTCCCAGACTATTCCACTTCCTGACAACTCTGTTTCTGAAGAAAAACTTCCTAACATCCCTGTGATTCATCTGAGTCTCTGTGTGTGTGTGTGTGTGTGTGTGTGTGTGTGTGTGTGTGTGTGTGTGTGTGTGTGTGTGTGTGTGTGTGTGTGTGTGTGTGTGTGTGTGTGTTACCTTATTAGCCTCCTCTCACCGAGAAAATTATTCATTCAATAACCAGAGTCAAGAGCGTACAAACATTACAATTCAAATGATCCTCAGAAAGACAACATCGCCCCTCCTCCTCCTTCAGGGTGCAGGCACTATACTTTCAACTTCCTGGAGTTAAGTCTGACATACTGGTTTTCTTGAATCCCTTCATAAATGTCTGACCACACCCCAACAGCGTGTCAATCCATTAAAAACCCCTTGTCTCCTCTAAAGCTGATCCAACATTCACACACCTGGCGGATGCTGAAGCCCCTGGCAGAACCTCTTATACCCTCTCTGTCCACCCTTTTCAAAGAGGACCTCTACCATTCTTTCTTTCCCACCTCAGATTAATACACTCACTGGTCATCCTGTTCTCATTAATTCTCTCTAAATGTTCAAACCAAGTCAACAACCCCTCCTTTGCATTCTGAATTATATCTTTGGCAACTCGCATCATCGTGAAATTTCTATACTATGAATTATCGGCATAATACTCACATTGCTTTCAAACATGACATTTGCATTGCCTCTAATTTCCTGCTCCCTGTAAAGTTTAAAGCTTATGTCTCAAAACCATATAAAGCAAAAGTGTTGGCACCATCATACTACAGTGGTTCCCCTTTTTGCCTCTATTGATAAAATAATTCTTTCTACAGACGTCTCAATACTGTGCAACTATTTACCCTCATCTATTCTGTGATTCACCTCATTTATCGCAAACACATTTGTACTCTCCTATATCCACAAACTTTAATGAACCATAGCACTGCACTTTAATATACATAACCCCATAACTCTTCGACTTCATTACCAGCACACTTTCTGACCCGCCTATCTTAAAATAGTTGCTTATTTTGTCCACTGTCTCCTTCATTTCATTCATTTTCAAGTGTCTCTTACTAATGTTATTCTCCGTGTACACCTACGTCTTACTCTAACTCTAGCAACCACTAAATAACGATGTGTCAATTTATCTGTCCTCCCTTTGAAAACATATATATCCAAACTTCTACGTTCCAGCACTGTTTACTAACACATAACCTGACAAAGTGTTGTCATTGCGCCCTATATCACATTTCGTATACCTATTTATCTTCTTTAAATTAGCATTACCTATTACCATGTGTTACCGATGTGTTAATATATATATATATATATATATATATATATATATATATATATATATATATATATATATATATATATATATATATATATATATATATATATGTCGTGCCGAATATGTAAAACTGGTCAATTAGCAAGAACTCATTTAAAATTAAATCCTTTCTGAAATTTTCTCTTATACGTTTAAAGATATATTTTTCATTAATGTTAATGTAAAAAAATTTAATTTTGCACCAAAAGAATCTTAGAAAACTTACCTAACCTTATTATAACAAGCTCAATTTATTTTAGCCTAACCCAACTAAATATATTTTAGATTTGCTTACAATAATTTAATACTAAACAAACAGTGAAATATATTTTTTTCGTTGGGTTCAGAATGATTTTGGCGAAATTATTGCATACACAAATTTACACTTGTCCTATATGGCAAGATGAGCGTTGCTATTTAAGCCAAGATCGCAAGTTCTGCCTATTCGGCACGACATATATATATGTATATATATATATATATATATATATATATATATATGTATATGTATATATATATATGTATATATATATATATATATGTATATATATATATGTATATATATATATGTATATATATATATATATATGTATATATATATATGTATATATATATATATATGTATATATATATATATATATGTATATGTCGTGCCGAATATGTAAAACTGGTCAATTAGCAAGAACTCATTCAAAATTAAGTCCTTTCTAAAATTTTCTCTTATACGTTTAAAGATATATATTTTTTCATTAATGTTGATGTAAAAATTTATAATTTTGCACCAAAAGGAACTTAGAAAACTTACCTAACCTTATTATAACAAGCGCAATTTATTTTAGCCTAATCCAACTAAATATATTTTAGATTTGTTTACAATAATTTAATACTAAACAAACACAGTGAAATATATTTTTTTCGTTAGGTTCAGAATGATTTTGGCGAAATTATTGCATACACAAATTTTCACTTGTCCTATATGGCAAGATGAGTGTTCCTATTTAAGCCAAGATCGCAAGTTCTGCCTATTCGGCACGACATATATATATATATATATATATATATATATATATATATATATATATATATATATATATATATATATATATATATATATATATATATATGTATGTCGTGCCGAATAGGCAGAACTTGCGATCTTGGCTTAAATAGCAGCGCTCGTCTTGCCATGTAAGACAAGTGAAAATTTGTGTATGCAATAATTTCGCCAAAATCATTCTGAATCCAACGAAAAAAATATATTTGATTGTGTTTGTTTAGTACTAAATTATTGTAAACGTATTTAAATATATATTTAGTTGGGTTAGGCTAAAATAAATTGCTCTTGTTATAATAAGGTTAGGTAAGTTTTCTAAGATTCTTTTTTTGCAAAATTTGAAATTTTTTCATTAAGATTAATGAAAAAATATATCTTTAAACGTATAAGAGAAAATTTCAGAAAGGACTTAATTTTAAATGATTCTTGTTAATTGACCAGTTTTACGTATTCGGCACGACATATATATATCGTGCCAAATAGGTAAAATTGGTCAATTAGCAAGAGCTCATTGATGATTAAGTCCTTTCTAAAATTTTCTCTTATATGTTAAAGATATATTTCTTTCATTTATATTAATGTAAAAATTAATAATTTTGTACCAAAAGAACCTTGGAAAACTTACCTAACTTTATTATAACAGGGCAAGTTAATTTACCCTAATCCAACTAAATATATTTTAAATAAGTTAATAATAATTTAATAATAAACAAACACAATGAAATATTTTTTTTTTCGTTAGGTTCACAATGATTTTTGCGAAATTGTTGCATACAAAAATTTTCGCTTACCTTATTCGGCAAGAAGAGCGTTGGTATTTAAGCCAAAATGTCAAGTTTTATCTATTCGGCACGACATATATATACATGAGAGAGAGAGAGAGAGAGAGAGAGAGAGAGAGAGAGAGAGAGAGAGAGAGAGAGAGAGAGAGAGAGAGAGAGAGAGAGAGAGAGCTTGTGTGTGTATGTATGCTTGTTCGGTCAAATAAGCTTACCTGCAAGGACGTCCAGGACAAATGAAATCGTTAAAACATGAACAAGTCACACAAGACAGTTCAGAGCATACAATAACGGGTGATCACTACTCTGGTTAAAATCACTCCGTGTTCCCTCATATAAATCTCTATTTTATGTACATGCTACACAGAGCTAAGAGTACAGGAGATATACACAAATATATATAGTTATCCTCTGGTCACCTTACAGTGTGTTCAACACACGCAAGATACACATTCCAGTTTTATTTACACAGAAATTTATCACATGTGTTTGTGGCTTGGGTAGCCGGGGAGAACTCTTATGCTAGTCGTGACACCACCACTCTGCTGTTGTGGTGCTGCTGTTGTAGTACTGCAGGTGGTGGTGTTGCTAGTGCTATTGTTGCTGTACCCGCTGCAGCTACTGGTGTAAGTACCATTACGCTACAGGAATCTTCCTACCACTTTTCTGCTGTCGTAATGTTTCTGCTTCTTGTATTGCTGCAGCTGTTATGTTACAACTGCCATTACTGCAGCTGTTGTTGCTGACTCTCTTTCATCAAGAATGAAAACTCAGCAGATATGATGTATCTATATTTCTGCCTCTGCTGCCTTACAACCGGTGACAATCATCCACGTTGGTGCTCTGGCCTTCACGTCAGACGATCTGACTGCAAGCAATCATACGCTTAGTGCGGAATTACGTGAGTCCAGTCGTATTATTTTTATATAACACTTTTTTTTTCATTCTTAAACTAAGAAAGCAATTACACATGAAATCTTCGGCACCAAAAGCTTCTTTGAAAAGTAACATCGTAAGCTGAACTAAAAAAAAAATATGTTACAAACCTCTATTTACGAGAAAATAAACAAATATTTTTACGAATCTTTTGCTTAAGCATTCACGAAAATCGTATTCTCTGAATTCTGCAGTAAGCGATAAAACCCTGTGGGTCATTTAACGCAAAGTACCGGTGGAGGCTCGATCCTCCGTCCGCTGATCCGTGAGATAGTCACGCTACATTCCTACTAGCAGACTACTAACAAGTAACCCGTAAATTGGTACGTGAAAACAGACGGCGTTTCAGTAGGTCCTGGACCACTATCAGGGACGGACCGAAACGTCATTTAGTTTCCAATTCCAACTTGTGGATGAGTTCTGAATTGTTGCGACCTTTTAGTTGTGAATTACTGCATTCAGCACCCACGGTATTCTGCGTCAGTTGTGAGTTGTTGATGTCACGGTCCCGATTTCCTCGATTATTTTTAAACGTCTCTGATTATCTTTGAAAGTCCTTGATTATCTCTGAAAGTCCTTGGTTATCTTTGAATGTCCTTGATTATTTTTCAAAATACTTAATTCTGTTTATCTTTCAATATTCTCGATTATCCTTGAATATTCTTGATTATCTTTCAATATCCTTGATTATTTTTGAATAATCTTGATTTTCTTTGAATATCCATCATTATCTTTGAATGTTCTTAATTATCTTAGGATATCCTTAATTCTTAAAATTGTCTTTGATTACCTTAGAATATCCTTGATTATCTTTGAATAACAATAATTTGATTTGAATATCTTTGATTATTTTTTAATATTCTTGATAATTTATGAATACTCTTGATTATCACTGAATATCCCGTCTTCTTGATTATATCACTACAGCCTTCTTCATCATGTTTCTATAATCTTCTTGATTATGTTACTATAATCTTGATTATGTTACTGTAGTCCTCTTAAGAGTTAGAACCCTTTTATCACGATAGAACCCTGCCATTCTGATCCTGTTAGATCACTGGCAGGTGGCCAGGTGATTCTTTGTTGTTATGTTACATATATCACCATCTGGAATGAATTATATTTCTTTTATATACAATACAGACTAACTTGTAGTGTTTTAAAGTTATTCTTAAGTCCAGGATATTATGAAATTCAGTTAGTTCAATAATTACTATTTTCTTCTTTGTTTATTAGGGTAATCATCTTGCTTTTGTTAATTGCTCACCACATAGAATTGTTTTGGTATTGGTAAAATTTCTCAGTCTGGGGACATTATTATTATTATTAAAGATTCGCCGGTATTCTCCCGACCCGGGCCTTTTCCAAGTGGTGGCCCGGCCTTGGCTCCCTCTTTAGGGAGTGTCCGAGACTTAACCCAAGGGGCCTAATGAAAATGACAGGCTTGTGAGCTTCAAGCTCTGGCTCAGGCACCTACCCTATCCTAGAAGGGCTAGGCATGGTGTCGATGTGTCTAGGGACAATTAGGTTTTGTGTTTTGTCAGCGCCAGGCTTGAGGAATTTTAGTTATAGGTTGCTATGGTAGGTTTCTTTTTAAAAATTTTTTATTTAGTTTCTAAATCACTTAGATAATATATTTTTTTGAAGTTGTGTTTTCAAGTATCGCATTTTCTTTCACATTGACCACACTGCTCAAGAATACTCTTGGAAGTTGAAGCAATATGTGTTTTTCTCTTGAAAGAATCCCAAGTTCTCTTTTTTTTTCTACGTTCATCTCCTCCTTTCTTTCTGTTTCTCGTTGTCTGATTTTCAGTCTGCCTCTTCATGTCTTTCCCTCTCACGAAAGGTTGTCACTGATTTTGAAGTCATACACTATCCTACAAAATGCTGACAATGACAGGCTGTACTCACATGTTACACTACTCTGACAGAGCTCACATGTTACACTACTCTGACAGAGCTCACGTGTTACACTACTCTGGCAGAGCTCACGTGTTACACTACTCTGACAGTTTCTAATATAGTTCCTGACGAGAACTTTGTTTTGGTAGATTGTTTCAGTCGAGGAGGTGGGATTTGACCGAGGTGAGGGAGTGTGAGTGTTGCAGGTAACTTACGGAGGGAACATTGGTCAGGTCGAGGTCGAAGGGAGAATTCCAATATGACTCGACTTGAGTAGTGAGGTAGGTGACAATTCTTACTGCTCGTCGTCGAGTATGTGGGATTCGACGGAGGCATCTGAATATCCATTTCTTAGGCGGGGCTCCGAGGTCCTTCGAGATGATTAAAGTCTACTCTCTAATCATTGTCGGGGACTTGGAATTACAAGGCGGCGCAGTGGGAGTCTCTTCTCCTCAGTCGTAGTCGAGGACGTGTGGCTCGACGGTGGTGAGGCTTCTGATGCGGTCGTAGAGGGTGGCCATAGGGAGTCTTTCCTGCGGGTTCTTGCTCCAGCACGAGAGCATAATGCGGTACATGTCTGCAGGACATCTCTCAGGGCACACCAACATCCGACCAGCTGTGATTTGCGTGATTACCTGCCCAGAAAAAAAAAGCTGTGAAAAGTTTTGTGACTCAGAACAGGACATTGCCGGTGTACCTACAATGTATCACTCACACTGTATCCACACACTGCTGAACTACCCAGTGTTATAATAAAAACACATATTGCATGTTAGTATGCTCAAATAGTATGTAGGATGGGGGGATGACATATTACATCATGTTTTATAAGGAATCCATCCTTTGTAGGGGTAAATGACAGGGGAAACTTAGCTAATCTTCCGTTCCCACTATGTAACTAACATATAGAAGAAAGTAACAGCACACTGCTGATATGTATCCAGTGTTACTGTATCATAAAAAAACAAGTATTATGCGCTAATATAGCCTCCACAGTGTGCAGGAAGCTTGGGCTCACCTCCTGGTTGGTATAGCCGTACCAAGGTTGCTTCCCACCGGTGAAGATCTCCCACAGCACGACCCCGAAGCTCCAGATATCAGACTCGATGGTGAAGCGGCGATATAGTATGCTCTCTGGGGGCATCCAGCGCACCGGCAGCAGTGTCCGACCACCGAACTGTGGGGAGAGAGTGAGTTAATTAATAAGTGTGATGGTGGTGACAGTGGAAGTAGTGGTGGGGGTGTTAATCATGGAGGTGGTGTTGGTTGTAGTGGTAGCGTTTGCAGGTGCAGTAGCTGTGGTGGTAATGTTAGTATATGGAAAAGACAGATAACAGTAGACATGGAAGTTCACACCGAGGCTACCTGTTGAGAACTATATGGTCCCACCTAGATTAAGGACTGTCGCGTATAGTGTCAATAAGTGAGACAAGAACTGAAAAGCAGAAGGCTCTCTTCTCACCATCCACGTCCACTGGCCACTGGCTACATTTATGGAATTTTCAGGGGAGATGGAATTGAATGGAAGATGTGGGCTACAATTAAACCTACTAAACTAGTACTGTTTCTATCTTAAGCTACTAATGCTACACCACTGCCACTCCCAGAGCTGTTTGTACCAGTGGTTCTACTGGTTACCACTAGTCCTGCTGTGACTGACACAACCCTTATCGTCTTGATGCAGTCTCTCAAATATAGTCAGAAATCTGTTGACTTCAGATTGCCCCCATCCACTGGTTATATATGACGGTTCACATGGGTTTAGTGAGTGGGTGAGTGAGAGAGTGAGTGCACTAGGCAACATTTCGTTCCTCTCCTCCCTCACTTCACCCAGTATTTTATTGGTCACTGTAACTTATTATCACTTTCACTGAATACAAAATAATTCCGGCTCTGGTAGAAATTCTTGACTGATAAATTTATTGAATTTTGAGTGTATAGGTCCTGAAGGCTCTGGCAACTCCTCCCAGTAGAGTACGATGAATGTAGTTGAATCCTATACTATGGTGAGAGTGTGTTAGTAGTTGTGGTGGAGTGTTTTAGTACCTGTGGTGGTGATGTTAGTAGGTGTTGGGTAGTGATGTTAGTAGGTGTTGGGTGGTGATGTTAGTAGGTGCTGGGTGGTGATGTTAGTAGGTGTTCGGTGGTGATGTTAGTAGGTGTTGGGGGTGATGTTAGCAGGTGTTGGTGGTGATGTTAGTAGTTGTGGTAGAGTGTTAGTACCTGTGGTGGTGATGTTAGTAGGTGTTGGGTGGTGATGTTAGTAGTTGTGGAGTGTTAGCACTTATGGTGGTGATGTTAGTAGGTGTTGGGTGGTGATGTTAGTAGGTGTTGGGTGGTGATGCTAGCAGGTGTTGGTGGTGATGTTAGTAGTTGTGGTGGAGTGTTAGTACCTGTGGTGGTGATATTTATAGGTGTTTGGTGGTGAAGTTAGTAGATACAGGGTGGTGTTAGTAGTTGTGGTGGAGTGTTAGTACCTGTGGTGGTGATGTTAGTAGGTGTTGGGTGGTGGTAATAGTTGCAGTGGTGATGTAAGTAAGTGTCGGGAGGTGGTAGTAGCTGTGGTGGAGTGTTAGTACCTGTGGTGGTGATCTTAGTATGTGTTGGGTAGTGTTAGTAGTTATGGTGATTATGTCTGTAGTTGGACTGATGGGTTAGCAGTTGGACATGGTGATGGTGAGTCAGGTTGTGGTGATGGTGAGTCAGGTTGTGGTGATGGTGAGAGTGGGAGAAGTGGGGGAACCCGTGGTGCTAGAGATGGAAATAAAGGGGAGAAGTGAGAGGGGAGGGAGTTGGTGTATATTAACTCAGGAACGCTCTGTAGGAGAGAGGAGGAAATTAATGATGACTAGTCTTTGTACCTTCTGTTGGACCCTTCCCCCTCTCCTCTCTCCCTCCCTCTCTCTCTTCTCTCTTTCTATCTGTCTGTCTGTCTGTCTGTCTGTCTGTCTGTCTCTCTCTCTCTCTCTCTCTCTCTCTCTCTCTCTCTCTCTCTCTCTCTTTATATATATATATATATATATATATATATATATATATATATATATATATATATATATATATATATATATATATATATATATTTTATTTTTATTATCACACCGGCCGATTCCCACCAAGGCAGGGTGGCCCGAAAAAGAAAAACTTTCACCATCATTCACTCCATCACTGTCTTGCCAGAAGGGTGCTTTACACTACAGTTTTTAAACTGCAACATTAACACCCCTCCTTCAGAGTGCAGGCACTGTACTTCCCATCTCCAGGACTCAAGTCCGGCCTGCCGGTTTCCCTGAATCCCTTCATAAATGTTACTTTGCTCACACTCCAACAGCACGTCAAGTATTAAAAACCATTTGTCTCCATTCACTCCTATCAAACACGCTCACGCATGCCTGCTGGAAGTCCAAGCCCCTCGCACACAAAACCTCCTTTACCCCCTCCCTCCAACCCTTCCTAGGCCGACCCCTACCCCGCCTTCCTTCCACTACAGACTGATACACTCTTGAAGTCATTCTGTTTCGCTCCATTCTCTCTACATGTCCGAACCACCTCAACAACCCTTCCTCAGCCCTCTGGACAACAGTTTTGGTAATCCCGCACCTCCTCCTAACTTCCAAACTACGAATTCTCTGCATTATATTCACACCACACATTGCCCTCAGACATGACATCTCCACTGCCTCCAGCCTTCTCCTCGCTGCAACATTCATCACCCACGCTTCACACCCATATAAGAGCGTTGGTAAAACTATACTCTCATACATTCCCCTCTTTGCCTCCAAGGACAAAGTTCTTTGTCTCCACAGACTCCTAAGTGCACCACTCACTCTTTTGCCCTCATCAATTCTATGATTCACCTCATCTTTCTCTGCAACTTCTCTTCAGAATCTCCCAAGAGCACAGTGTCATCAGCAAAGAGCAGCTGTGACAACTCCCACTTTGTGTGTGATTCTTTATCTTTTAACTCCACGCCTCTTGCCAAGACCCTCGCATTTACTTCTCTTACAACCCCATCTATAAATATATTAAACAACCACGGTGACATCACACATCCTTGTCTAAGGCCTACTTTTACTGGGAAAAAATTCCCCTCTTTCCTACATATATATATATATATATATATATATATATATATATATATATATATATATATATATATATATATATATATATGTAAGACGTTGAGGAAAAGACAAAGAAGCTTTTACTGTGTCGTAGAGCTAAACGTTGTCATAATAAAAACTTGATCTACAGCTGTGTCTTCTCTTGGTTACTCTCGTCATCACGTCTTCGTATTCAGCGTTCAGTGTGTTTAATAAATCAAACAAGACTTGCAAAAAAACATTTAAACTAACCTGCCATCGATCCTTGTCAACGAGAAAGACACACGACCGGCGCCATTAAATGAACAATATATATGCAAATTCTTTTAATCGTACAACTCCTGTAGATTTATTGAACAACTGGCTATATCAGGTATTTTTGATAAAACTTTAAAATAAGCCAGAACATTAGTAACAATATTCTGGTGTGAATGTCGTGAATTACTCTGGTCAGGGCTAAATCATGATGTTTTGAAACGCAGGATGAAGAAAGCAACAACTAGAAGTGTTTCGGTAGCCCCGCGATCTGAGAAAGGGATCCTACAAGTCCAGCCCTCTGTACCTCACAGGACTCGAAATGAATAGTACAGAGTGCGGTATAAGTTTCTAATGCAGTTAAATACCAGCACTGATGGTCCGAAGCCAATCAGAAGAGGCATACACAAGTTATCATGTGGAAACCAATATATCGATTTCCTCAATAAAATTGCCAGATTGGTACCTACACAACCCAAAATAGAAATGAACTTTCCACTAAGCTTTCGATATTTCAAGCCAGTCAAAACAGCATTATTTAGTTATGGTAGAAACCATTATTCCAAAATAAACCAACACTTAGAATATACCCCACAGAAGGTATATTATCAGTAACGGCGCTGAAGGTTTAAAGCCGATCAGATGAGGCGTTCACCGGTAATCACGTGAAAATCTATATATCATTTTTCACAGTCTCCAATAAAAATCAAACAAAATCAAACAATAAATTTTTCCTTTTAACATGCACCGGTGTTTATGGTTTGAAGTCGATAAGAAGAGGCATTCTCCAGCTATTGCACGGAAAGAAATTTAGTTACCAAAATTAATAAATTCAGACTTAAAGACCCCAATATCAACGTGAACCTTCGAGAAAGATTTACAATTTCTGAAAGTTTGATGTTGATCAGAAGAGACATTCTCTAGTTACTGCTCAAAATCCAGAAATTGACAGTTCATTGACGTTCCCATAAAACTGGTAAATTTGCATCTACACAGTGTAAGCTTATAAGATGCACCAGTCATAACTGAGCATCATTCTGTCCATAAGATGCACCAGTCATAACTGAGCATCATTCTGTCCATAAGATGCACCAGTCATAACTGAGCATCATTCTGTCCATAAGATGCACCAGTCATAACTGAGCATCATTCTGTCCATAAGATGCACCAATCATAACTGAGCATCATTCTGTCCATAAGATGCACCAGTCATAACTGAGCATCATTCTGTCCATAAGATGCACCAGTCATTACTGAGTATCATTCTGTCCATAAGATGCACCAATCATTACTGAGTATCATTCTGTCCATAAGATGCACCAGCCATTAAAGACTGAAGCCAGTGATGAGACATAAGTTAAATTAGGGGAAAAAATACTACACAGTTATGAAATTATTATTTACAGACTGGTTACTACACACTCCAGTAACAATCACAAAATTAAGATACATCAAAGTAGGATACATCAGTGTTGAATGAGCCGAGTAAAAACCCTCTGGACTATTTTATACGGACCATTCTCGGATTTCGTTACTGTTCGATAACTTGTGGAGACCATTTCTGACTGCCTCATCTCATTCGACACTGATGTCTCCTACTTTGATGTATGTTAATTTTGGGATTATTAATGGAGTATGTAAGAACCAGTGTGATAATATTACGGTACAACAGCGAAGAAAAATTGACAGTTATCGAATGATGCGTTCTCCGGTTATAAACGGATACCTTAGAGAAGGAAAAGATAATTCAAGCAGTCACTTGAGGTACCCCATCAGGGATACCTTACAAATGACCAGAGAATGTGCCTTTGAATGCAGCCTCAAGGAAACAATGTAAACTCAAGCATTGTGTTCGACGCGCTTCATGCACCTTGCACGTTAAACCAAGCAAATTAATGAAAACATTAATAAAACTGCATCTATCATAAACAACAACACAGCAGTAGAGAAACATACGTCATAAAAGTTGTTTCCACAAGCCTCCCATCAAAGAATTTATCAAAGATCTAAATTAATTTTCCACTTCCTTTGAGGAACGAATGCTAATAAAAAATATCTCGTATATAAATTTCCTCGAGATACAGGAGGGGAGATATCACATAAAAAACGTGTTAAATAAATACTTTTTTCTTCCATTTTCGTATATGCTTTGTGTGTGTAAAACTCAGAATATTTTGCTAGCGAGCCAAAAACTAATTAATAACATCCTCGTGATTTGATTGAATTTTCAAAATCCAAAAAAAAAGACCTTTCTCAGAGCACGCCCTAAGGCTGAATTTAAACTGCAGAAAATTTCAGTTTTTACCTTACAATGAGATCTTTTTTCTCTCATACTACATATTTAGAAACCAATGTATGTGAAAGTTCCTTTACAAAATCAGAACGAAGTCAAAAATAAACAAAAATGCATGCTTAGGAAGTGTTTATTTCGTTTCAGTCAAGCAACGTGATTATACCTATATAGAAGAACCGAGAAAATCCATGAAAGTATATCAAAAATGACAAACATTCCTTTTTAAAACACTTTAACAAAAATTTAATTTTCTATTTTCGTCCATATGAAAAAAACTTGATCTTGGAGTTGACTGGGGTCAAGCAAGAGAGCTAATGAAGACAAGACGCAGAGAAGAGCTGGTGAAGACAAGACACATACAAGAGCTAGTGAAGACAAGACACAGACGAGAGCTGGTGAAGACAAGAGGTATTCCCATGTCAAGTGAGTAGGTAGTGTCACGTATGAGGCTACACTCGAGGTATTCCCATGTTGAGTGAGTAGGTAGTGTCATGTATGGGGCTACACCCGAGGTATTCCCATGTTGAGTGAGTAGGTAGTGTCATGTATGGGGCCACACCCGAGGTATTCCCATGTTGAGTGAGTAGGTAGTGTCATGTATGGGGCTACACCCGTGGAATATTACACTTACACGTTATATTATACATACATGTACGCACGCACACACGCACACACACACACACACATACACACACACACACACACACACACACACACACACACACACACACACACACACACATGACGGAAGGAATAGACTCTGATGTGTCCCTGTTTGCAGATGACGTGAAGTTGATGAGAAGAATTCACTCGATCGAAGACCAGGCAGAACTACAAAGGGATCTGGACAGGCTGCAGACCTGGTTCAGCAATTGGCTCCTGGAGTTCAATCCCACCAAGTGCAAAGTCATGAAGATTGGGGAAGGGCAAAGAAGACCGCAGACGGAGTACAGTCTAGGGGGCCAGAGACTACAAACCTCACTCAAGGAAAAAGATCTTGGGGTGAGTATAACACCAGGCACATCTCCTGAAGCGCACATCAACCAAATAACTGCTGCAGCATATGGGCGCCTAGCAAACCTCAGAACAGCATTCCGACATCTTAATAAGGAATCATTCAGGACCCTGTACACCGTGTACGTTAGGCCCACATTGGAGTATGCGGCACCAGTTTGGAACCCACGCCTAGCCAAGCACGTAAAGAAACTAGAGAAAGTGCAAAGGTTTGCAACAAGACTAGTCCCAGAGCTAAGAGGTATGCCCTACGAGGAGAAGTTAAGGGAAATCAACCTGACGACACTGGAGGAAAGGAGAGATAGGGGTAGACATGATAACGACATACAAAATACTGAGAGAAATTGACAAGGTGGACAAAGACAGGATGTTCCAGAGATTGGACACAGTAACAAGGGGACACAGTTGGAAGCTGAAGACACAAATGAATCACAGGGATGTTAGGAAGTATTTCTTCAGCCACAGAGTAGTCAGTAAGTGGAATAGTTTGGGAAGCGATGTAGTGGAGGCAGGATCCATACATAGCTTTAAGCAGAGGTATGATAAAGCTCACGGCTCAGGGAGAGTGACCTAGTAGCGATCAGTGAAGAGGCGGGGCCAGGAGCTCGGACTCGACCCCCGCAACCTCAACTAGGTGAGTACAACTAGGTGTGTACACACACACACACACACGCGCGACATTCTCAACGCAACTGAGCAACCCACTCACTGTTTCCTCTGCCACCAACCCCCATATCACAAACCTCACCCCAACAGCTGTCCCTTATGAGCATTCTGACCCCACCCCCATCAACACAAACCCCACCTACACCACAGCCCCATATAGGCCCCCACCAAGGCTCTCGCTCCCCCAACCCCAATATACTTGCATGACCACAATGATAGAAAAGAAACTAAAGGTTTGGTACACAAACGCGGATGGAATAACGAATAAACATGAGGGGTGGAATGAAAGAATCAGTGAAAAATCCCCAGACATCATAGCAGTCACAGAAACAAAACTCGCTGAGACAATAACAGACACAATCTTCCCAACAGGATATCAGATCCTGAGGAAAGATAGAAGGAGTAGAGGGGGAGGAGGGGTTGCACTGCTCATAAAACACCAATGGGGATTTGAGGAAATGGAAGGCATGGACATGATTGGAGAAAGAGACGACATTGTAGGTACAATTCAGTCCGGAGAACATAAAGTAGTCATTGGAGTGATGTATAACCCACCACAGAACTGCAGGAGGCCAAGAGAGGAGTACGAAGAAAACAACAGGGTGATGGTGGACACACTGGCTGAGGTGGCAAGAAGAGCTCACTCGAGCAGAGCAAAGTTACTGGTAATGGGCGATTTCAACCACAGGGAGATCGACTGGGAAAACCTGGAGCCACATGGGGGTCCCGAAACATGGAGAGCCAAGATGATGGATGTGGTACTTGAAAACCTCATGCATCAACATGTCAGGGACACAACCAGAGAGAGAGGGGAGGATGAGCCAGCAAGACTGGATCTTGTGTTCACCCTGAGCAGTTCAGACATTGAGGACATCACTTACGAGAGGCCCCTTGGAGCTAGCGATCATGTGGTTCTGAGTTTTGACTATATAGTAGAGTTACAAGTGGAGAAGGTAACAGGAACTGAAGGGGACAGGCCAAACTATAAAAGGGGGGACTACACAGGTATGAGAAACTTCCTGCAGGAGGTTCAGTGGGACAGAGAAATGGTAGGAAAATCAGTAAACGAGATGATGGAATATGTGGCAACAAAGTGCAAGGAGGCAGAGGAAAGTTTTGTTCCCAAGGGAAACAGAAATAATAGGAAGACCAAAACGAGTCCTTGGTTGACCCGAAGGTGTAGGGAGGCAAAAACTAAGTGCAACAGAGAATGGAAAAGGTACAGGAGGCATAGGACCCAGGAAAACAAGGAGATTAGTAGAAGAGCCAGAAACGAGTATGCGCAGATAAGGAGGGAGGCCCAGCGACAGTATGAAAACGACATAGCATCGAAAGTCAAATCTGACCCGAAACTGCTGTATAGCCACATTAGGAGGAAGACAACAGTCAAGGACCAGGTGATAAGGCTGAGGAAAGAAGGTGGAGAACTCACAAGAAACGATCAAGAGGTATGTGAGGAGCTCAACACGAGATTTAAGGAAGTATTTACAGTAGAGACAGGAAGGACTCTGGGGGGACAGACCAGATGGGGACACCAACAAGGAATACACCAACAAGTGTTGGACGACATACATACAGATGAGGAGGAGGTGAAGAAACTGCTAAGGGACATCGATACCTCAAAGGCAATGGGACCGGACAACATCTCTCCGTGGGTCCTTAGAGAGGGAGCAGATATGTTGTGCATACCACTTACCACAATCTTCAACACATCCCTGGAAACTGGGCAACTACCTGAGGTATGGAAGACGGCAAATGTAGTTCCCATTTTCAAAAAAGGAGACAGAAAAGAGGCACTAAACTATAGACCTGTGTCATTGACGTGTATAGTATGCAAAATTATGGAGAAGATTATCAGGAGGAGAGTGGTGGAGCACCTGGAACGGAACAGGAGTATAAATGCCAACCAGCACGGATTCACGGAAGGCAAATCCTGTGTCACAAACCTTCTGGAGGTTTATGATAAAATAACAGAAGTAAGACAAGAGAGAGAGGGGTGGGTTGATTGCATCTTCTTGGACTGCAAGAAGGCCTTTGACACAGTTCCTCACAAGAGATTAGTGCAGAAGCTAGAGCATCAGGCGCATATAACAGGAAGGGCACTGCAATGGATCAGAGAATACCTGACAGGGAGGCAACAACGAGTCATGGTACGTAATGATGTATCACAGTGGGCACCTGTGACGAGCGGGGTCCCACAGGGGTCGATCCTAGGACCAGTGCTATTTTTGGTATATGTGAACGACATGACGGAAGGGTTAGACTCAGAAGTGTCCCTGTTTGCAGATGATGTGAAGTTAATGAGGAGAATTAAATCTGATGAGGACCAGGCAGGACTTAAAGAGACCTGGACAGACTGGACACCTGGTCCAGCAAATGGCTTCTCGAATTTAATCCTGCCAAATGCAAAGTCATGAAGATAGGGGAAGGGCACAGAAGACCACAGACAGAGTATAGGCTAGGTGGCCAAAGACTGCAAACCTCACTCAAGGAGAAAGATCTTGGGGTGAGTATAACACCGAGCATGTCTCCGGAAGCACACATCAATCAGATAACTGCTGCAGCATATGGGCGCCTGGCAAACCTGAGAACAGCATTCCGATACCTTAGTAAGGAATCATTCAAGACACTGTACACCGTGTATGTCAGGCCCATACTGGAGTATGCAGCACCTGTTTGGAACCCGCACTTGATAAAGCACGTCAAGAAACTAGAGAAAGTACAAAGGTTTGCAACAAGGTTAGTTCCAGAGCTAAGGGGAATGTCCTATGAAGAAAGATTAAGGGAAATCGGCCTGACGACACTGGAGGACAGGAGGGTCAGGGGAGACATGATAACGACATATAAAATACTGCGTGGAATAGACAAGGTGGACATGGACAGGATGTTCCAGGGAGGGGACACAGAAACAAGAGGCCACAATTGGAAGTTGAAGACACAAATGAGTCAGAGAGATAGTAGGAAGTATTTCTTCAGTCATAGAGTTGTAAGGCAGTGGAATAGCCTAGAAAATGACGTAGTGGAGGCAGGAACCATACACAGTTTTAAGACGAGGTTTGATAAAGCTCATGGAGCGGGGAGAGAGAGGGCCTAGTAGCAACCGGTGAAGAGGCGGGGTCAGGAGCTAGGACTCGACCCCTGCAACCACAAATAGGTGAGTACACGCACACACACACACACACAAACACACACACACACACACACACACATACACATACACATACACATACACACACACATACACACACATACACACACACACACACAGACACACACACACACACACACACACACACACACACACACACACACACACACACACACACACGGGAAATCGTCCTGACGACACTGGAGGACAGGAGGGTCAGGGGAGACATGATAACGACATATAAAATACTGCGTGGAATAGACAAGGTGGACAAAGACAGGATGTTCCAGGGAGGGGACACAGAAACAAGAGGCCACAATTGGAAGTTGAAGACACAAATGAGTCAGAGACATATTAGGAAGTATTTCTTCAGTCACAGAGTTGTAAGGCAGTGGAATAGCCTAGAAAATGACGTAGTGGAGGCAGGAACCATACACAGTTTTAATTAAGACGAGGTTTGATAAACCTCATGGAGCGGGGAGAGAGAGGGCCCAGTAGCAACCGGTGAAGAGGCGGGGCCAGGAGGTAACACTCGACCCCTGCAACCACAAATAGGTGAGTACAAATAGGTGAGTACACACACACACACACACACTGGCCCCTTGGGGCCAGCGATCATGTGGTGTTAAGCTTCGAATACACAGTAGAGCCACAAGTGGAGGGGGAGGCAGGAAGGCCAGGGCGAATGAAGCCAAACTACAAGAAAGGGGACTACACGGGAATGAGGAACTTCCTGAATGGGGTTCAGTGGGACAGAGAACTGGCAGGGAAGCCAATTAATGAGATGATGGAATATGTAACAACAATGTGCAAGGAGGCTGAGGAGAGGTTTGCACCCAAGGGTAACAGGAATAATGAAAAAGCCAGAATGAGCCCATGGTTCACCCAAAGGTGCAGGGAGACAAAACTGCAAGAAGGCGTTTGACACAGTTCCTCACAAGAGATTAGTGCAAAAACTGGAGGACCAAGCAGGGATAACAGGGAAGGCACTACAATGGATCAGGGAATATTTGTCAGGAAGACAGCAGCGAGTCATGGTACATGGTGAGGAGTCAGAGTGGGCACCTGTGACCAGCGGGGTCCCACAGGGGTCAGTCCTAGGACAACTGCTGTTTCTGGTATTTGTGAACGACATGACAGAAGGAATAGACTCCGAAGTGTCCCTGTTTGCAGATGACATGAAGTTGATGAGAAGAATTCATTCGACTGGAGACCAGGCAGAACTACAAAGGGATCTGGACAGGCTGCAGACCTGGACCAGCAATTGGCTCCTGGAGTTCAACCCCACCAAGTGCAAAGTTATGAAGATTGGGGAAGGGCAAAGAAGACCGCAGACTACAAACCTCACTCAAGGAAAAGGATCTTGAGGTGAGTATAACACCAGGCACATCTCCTGAGCCGCACATCAACCAAATAACTGCTTCAGCATATGGGCGCCTAGCAAACCTCAGAACAGCATTCCGACATCTTAATAAGGAATCGTTCAGGACCCTGTACACCGTGTACGTTAGGCCCATATTGGAGTATGCGGCACCAGTTTGGAACCCACACCTAGCCAAGCACGTAAAGAAACTAGAGAAAGTACAAAGGTTTGCAACAAGAGTAGTCCCAAAGCTAAGGGGTATGTCCTACGAGGAGAGGTTTAGGGAAATCGACCTGACGACACTGGAGGACAGGAGAGATAGGGGGGACATGAAAACGACATACAAAATACTGAGAGGAATTGACAAGGTGGACAAAGACAGAATGTTCCAGAGATGGGACACAGCAACAAGGGGACACAGTTAGAAGTTGAAGACACAGATGAATCACAGGGATGTTAGGAAGTATTTCTTCAGTCACAGAGTAGTCAGGAAGTGGAATAGTTTGGGAAGCGATGTAGTGGAGGCGGGATCCATACATAGCTTTAAGCAGAGGTATGATAAAGCTCACGGCTCAGGGAGAGTGACCTAGTAGCGACCAGTGAAGAGGCGGGGCCAGGATCTTGGACTCGGCTCCTGCAACCTCAACCAGGTGAGTACAACTAGGTGAGTACACACACACACACACACACACACACACACACACACACAGGTACCGTTAGATCAGGTCTCCACTGACCCTCTGACATATTACATTACAAGGTGGCTTCTGTTACAGCAGGCTCATCTATTTTTATTTTGTAACTGCAATTTGGGTGATGGATCATTTCTGGTATTTTTCAGTGAAATATTCTGATTCTTCCCTTGAATATGGTGGAATACAGCAGAGTCAGTCTGGGTATACATATTTCATACTCTAGCTGTGCTATATATTAGTATATTCATGACAAACATCACAATATTGACTTGGGAAGAGCATAAGCGATACAGAGTAGCAATTGTTTTCCCGGGTGTTTGTATTCTATTGTTTGTGATTGCAGAGGTTGAAGCTCAGCTCCTGACCCTGACTCTTGAAGTGGTCGCTACTGAGTGTGTGAGCCTATTATATCTATTTTTAAGACTTTATATTGATGTTGTACCTGTGTTGTCCAGGTCTGTACCTGTGTTGTCCAGGTTTGTACCTGTGTTGTCCAGGTCGTTCTACTTCCTCACTACTCCCAGTCTGAAGAAATACTTTTTGATATCCTTATGACTTGTTTGTTTTTAACTTACAACTGTTCCCTCGTGTTCTTCTTTCCAGCCTTTCAAACAGCCAGCCTCTATCCACCCTGTCAATTCCTCTGATATTTTTTACGTCACTATCATGCCTTCCCTGGTTCTTCTGTCTTCTAATGTCATCAGGTTTAGTTCCTTCAGTTTCTCCTCACAACGCATACTTCCTTACCTCTGGGACTAGTCTCGGTGCACTTTTCTCGTTTCTTGACGAGCTAGATCATGTGTGGTGTCGACGCAGATGCTTTATACTCGAAGATAGGCCTGACATATATCGTATATAGAGTAGTAAATTACTCTTTGAGGATCTTCCTATAAGCTAACCTTAGATTTACCAGTCGTGTATATGCTGCAAAGGTTATATTCGGCCGATGTGCGCCTCAGGTTATATGCTCGGTTCTATACTCATTCCGAAAATCTTCTCCTTGGGTAAGGTTGATAGAGTCTGTCCTCCGAGCTTGTATTCCGTTCCTGATAATCTTTGCTGTTTTCAACTTCATAACATTGCAGTTGCTGCGACTCAATACCTCCTCCTTCTCCTATAACTTCTCCTCCTCCACTTCTTCGTCCTCTTACAGCTCATTTTCCTCATAGTCTCTTTCCTCTTTATCCTCCTACTTCTGTTCTTCCTATTTTTCGTGGTATTCCTCCTCCTCCTCCCTATATTCACTAACCAGATTTTCCCAGAGAGACTTTCAAAGCTGGATGTGAGTGAGTGTTTAAGTGGTATTATCAGCACAATACTCATGTTATTCATGACTCCTCCTCGCAACAATACTCATGTTATTCATGACTCCTCCTCGCAACAATACTCATGTTATTCATGACTCCTCCTCGCAACAATACTCATGTTATTCATGACTCCTCCTCGCAACAATCAGGTCACAAGGACAAGGGAAGAAGAAAAATGAGAGAGAAGAGAACGTTGTGGTACAAAAGGGATACGAGGAGAATGGGAGAAGGAGGAGGAGGAGGAGGATGAAAGTAGTAGTAAGGTGAGAAGACTGAACAGGTGTGGAATTACGAATTACGGGATACAGCAGCTAGTTCAGTGTGTGTTAAGTTATATTTTCTTAAACAAGATAAAAGCAAACTTACTTGAAATAAAATGAGCAGAGGAAAGAGGATTTATAACAAGTGAAACAATGTCTTTCCAGTAGTTTAAAACCTGCTGGATGCTTTGATTTAATAAAAAAAAATTACGAACCTGCCCGATTTGATGTGCAATCCCTTTCCATCAACGTCCCTCGTTGTCAACGTGAAATTATTTCTCACAAAATGTATGACATAAAATGATAACGTTATATGTGATGGGAAACTGTGCTGGCAACTCTGAATTCAGGCTGTTTGAAAAGTTTCTCCCACTGTTTATGATGCTGGTCAAGGGCTCGTGATCCAAGGAATTGGAGGTGCAACACCTCGCCCCCCTCCTTCCTCTTCCTCGAATGAAACTTCATTACCTCCTCACTTTCTTTATTCCCCATACAGCAATAATAATGACAATAATAATAGCAATAATAATAATAATAATAATAATAATAATAATAATAATAATAATAATAATAATAATCTTAATATTTCTCCTAGCCCAACCCATTAATGAAGAAGTAACGTACACTGGCTCCTTACGTCTGACAACGCAGGAGATACAGCCGCTACTTCAAACGTTACTAATCACACGCACGTTGCTGGAAACTGAAGCCGGGACGGACTCTGAGTTGATTCATAAAATTTTAATTTCCTTTCATATCATAATTAAGCTTTTTCATTTAAAAAGGTTCTTCGCCTGCTCTAGAAGGTTCTAATTAATTAAGGTGTGTTAGAGTCACTAAGTATATCTGCCATGAATAATTATTACTATTATTAATGACTTCAGGATTGGACTTGTCAGCCTTGTCAAGAATAATGGTTAAGTCATTATAAGTAATGCGTCATTATAAATAATAAAAAAATGCATAGAGTTGCTGAACATGCATTTATTGGGACAACGTTACTTTCGGTGTCGAGGCTTTATTAAGTCCCGTTAAAGCTCTTCACAGAGCGAAATGTTGTTCCAATTAAAGCTTGCTCTCCACCGTGTGTTTATATATATATATATATATATATATATATATATATATATATATATATATATATATATATATATATATATATATATATATATATATATATATATATATGCCGTGCCGAATAGGCAGAACTTGCCATCTTGGCTTAAATAGCAACGCTCTTCTTGCCATATAGGACAAGAGAAAATTTGTGTATGCAATAATTTCGCCAAAATCATTCTGAACCTAAGGAAAAAAATATATTTCACTCTGTTTGTTTAGTATTAAATTATTGTAAACAAATCTAAAATATATTTAGTTGGGTTAGGCTAAAATAAATTGTTCTTGTTATAATAAGGTTAGGTAAGTTTTCTAAGTTCCTTTTGGTGCAAAATTATAAATTTTTACATCAACATTAATGAAAAAAATATATCTTTAAACATATAAGAGAAAATTTTAGAAAAGACTTAATTTTAAATGAGTTCTTGCTAATTGACCAGTTTTACATATTCGGCACGACATATATATACATATATATATATATATATATATATATATATATATATATATATATAAACATTGTCTCTACGTCCACAGCAGGACTCGAACCTGCTAACTCTGTATCAGAGTCCACAGTATTTTACCACGAGACTAGACCTGCCATAAGTATGGGCGCTTAGCCGAAGCTAAGCGATGTTTCCTCATGCCCCCAGGCACCAAGCTCGTTTTGTAAATAATTTCGCCTGTTTGCGAATTGTTAAGCATATATATGTATATATATGATTGTACCCACGGAACAAGTGGTATTGATCAATAACAACACTGCACTAACCAAGGACTCGAACCCATGCTGCTTTGGCCTGCCTCATGGTGGGCGGAAACCCATGACGCTCTAATCCACTGAACCATACGATCCTTACAAGCAGGGCATTCAGCGGAACTGGATGTTGTACTCCCTACCAAAGGACACACGATGGTGTGGATGATGGTGTGTTATTGATCAATACCGCTCGTTCGTGGTCACAATAACATAAAATACTGCTCTTTGAACCAGTACACCAAACAGGGACTAAAATGAAATTAGCCTAAAGTCATATATATATATATGGCACCCATTGCCTCAGAGAAGTGGATAAAAAGGCTTCAAGGAAGAATATTTGGATTTCTTCCTGAAGCCGTTTGAATATTCCACTTCCCCTACCACCCCATCTTTTCGTTCTTTTTACCAATGGGTATATTTTATTATACAAAAGATTTAAGAGATACATGGTTGATATAAAGATGGCATATACAGTACACGAGGTGTGAGAGATACATTTCTAGTACATATTGTTACGTGTTTGTCGCTGATTATAATGTGAAAATCTCATCCAGCTCCTCGGAACTGGGGCGAGTGCCCAAAATACATCAGGCATTACCCCTCTGAACAGCAGCGCTGAGTCGCTGGAACAGAAAACTAGCTGCCCTAGGATCCCTAGTTACCCTGATGAGTCTTTTGCTCCTTAAGGAATTTAGATGCACTCTTTCCCCATGAGCCAAGGGTCTCCGAGCCTATGGGAACACACATATAATGATGGGCAAGTTCTTCATATTTTCTAGACTTCTGAGATTCCCTGAAGCTGGCAGCTGCCCCTTCTTCCTCCCTGGTGTATTAGAGATAGGTATCAGCCAAGGTAGATGCACATGTGTAGTTCCCACACCACCTGCTTGCCATCTATCCAGACTTGAAGGGTGATACCACCTGGATGCTTTTGGCTGCCATCAGATCTGCATAGTTGTGGTGGCTCCTTTACTGCTGGGCATCCGGCTGTTGTGAGGCTCCTGTTGATAATGTTATTAACCTCCCCATGTCTTGCAATCTTTCCCTCGCATTTATGGCACACAAGACCATGGTATCCGAATCGGTCTGCTGCTTCACTGCCACAAATACACCTGTGTTCGGCGAGAATAGAGACGGCAAGTCGAAGGGCAACACCAATGCGGATGGTCTGTGGGTCGAGGCGTGTGCCAAGGCTGAAGTTGGGAACAGCCAACAGAAAGTCCCCTGCATGAGGAGCTCTCACTGCTAGGAGGCGGACTCTATCCTTTTCCGACACACTCTGAAGCATTTCTGAGGCTATGTTCTCCACTACTGGCCCATGCCAGTGCGAATGTTTGTAGTTGTTGGGGGAAGCAGATCTGGTCTCAGAGTCCGTTAGATTATTAGGTCCTTTCTAAAAATTTCTCTTATATATTTAAATGTATAAGAGAAATTTTTAGAAAAGGCTTTATTTTAAGTACGCTATTGCTAATTGACCAATTTTAGGTATTTGGCATATCATATACAAACATATGTTTGATCTCCTGGGATTTTGAAGCACAACAGTCTCTAGAGTTTAAAGAAAATGGTGTGAAAAACACAAAACACCCAGTGTGCGGCAGTTCTGTGGGCGAGAACTCCTTGTTAATGAGAAAGGTCAAAAGAGACTGTTTCAAGCTGACAGCGAGGGGACAGTAACTCAAATAAGCACACATCTCTGAACGCACAACACATCGAACCTTAAAGTGGATGGAACACAGCACAAGACGACAACACCAGGTTCCACACCTGTCAGCTAAGAAGTGGAAACTGACGCTACAGTGGGCACAGACGAATCGCGATTTCTGCTGCAACATACAGACGATAGGGTTAGAATTTGGCATAATGGTGGAACGGGATATCTGCAGCATGAATGTGCAGCTGACAAATCTGCAGCAACTGCTTGATGCTATCATATCAAAATGGACCAGGATCTCTGGAGAGTTTATCTGGAGAGAGTTCCGGGGGTCAACGCCCCTGCGGCCCGGTCTGTGACCAGGCCTCCTTAGGTCAGTGTCCCAGGATGCGACCCACACCAGTCGACTAACACCCAGGTACCCATTTTACTGATGGGGAACATAGACAACAGGTGGAAAGAAACACGTCCAATGTTTCTACTCTGGCTGGGAATCGAACCCAGGCCCTCACCGTGTGAAGCGAGAGCGTTAACCACCAGGCAACCAGCCCTTTGTTGAATCCATGCCACCATGAACTCAGGCTGTTCTGGAGACGCCGTACCCAGTAATAGAAATGCATAAATAATAAAGTGGGTAGTGAGTATATATATATGTCGTGCCAAATAGGTAAAGCTTGCGATTTTAGCTTAAATAGCAACACTCTTCTTGCCAAATAAGACAAGTGAAAATTTGTGTATGCAATAATTTCGCAAAAATCATTCTGAATCTAACGAAAAAAAATATATTTGATTATGTTTGCTTATTAATAAATTATTGTAAATTTATCTAAAATATATTTAGTTGGATTAGGTTAAATTAAATTGCACTTATTATAATAAGGTTAGGTAAGTTTTTTAAGGTTATTTTGGTACAAAATTAAAAAAAATTACATTAATATATATATATATATATATATATATATATATATATATATATATATATATATATATATATATATACACATTTTAACATTTTATACATTTTAACACATCGGCCGATTCCCACCAAGGCAGGGTGGCCAGAAAAAGAAAAACTTTCATCGTCATTCACTCCATCACTGTCTTGCCAGAGGGGTGCTTTACACTACAGTTATAAAAGTGCAACATTAACACCCCTACATCTCCAGGACTCGAGTCCGGCCTGCCGGTTTACCTGAATCCCTTCATATATATATATATATATATATATATATATATATATATATATATATATATATATATATATATATATATATATATATATATACATATATATATATATATGTCGTGCCGAATAGGCAGAACTTGCGATCTTGGCTTAAATAGCAACGCTCATCTTGCCATATAGGACAAGTGAAAATTTGTGTATGCAATAATTTCGCCAAAATCATTCTGAACCTAACGAAAAAAATGTATTTCACTGTGTTTGTTTGGTATTAAATTATTGTAAACAAATCTAAAATATATTTAGTTGGGTTAGGCTAAAATAAATTGTTCTTGTTATAATAAGGTTAGGTAAGTTTTCTAAGTTCCTTTTGGTGCAAAATTATAAATTTTTGCATTAACATTAATGAAAAAAATATATCTTTAAACGTATAAGAAAATTTTTTAGAAAGGACTTAATTTTAAATGAGTTCTTGCTAATTGACCAGTTTTACATATTCGGCACGACATATACATATATATTCAGTAAGTCATTGTCCTCATCGCCTCCGAGCCGTGTGGACGAGCTGCGCAGACGCTCCTGTTTGAGTTTGTTTTGCGCAGTTTACCTGATTGAGCTGCCCCTAGCGTTGCTTGGTGGAAACTTTATTTTCTCCAACATGGCGCTGAATAGCAGAAGAAGAATCAACACTGTCTGCATTGAGATGATCCGTGGTGCTGTCACAGGATCCAACATGGATTTATTATTACCAGCGATCATTCGCGATACCTATGGTATAGCAAATGAGGAGATATGTGGTGTCGCATTAAATGGAATGACAAGAATCTTCGTTAAAATGACGTCTGCACAAGTCTACGAGGCAGTGGTCGACAAGTATCAGGAGACCATCATACCGGTTAATACAGCTGTGTCGGTGAGACTTCATGATGTATCTCGACATTACACCTGGGTGAAAATAAGGAATGTGCCTTTTGAGGCGACTGATTTTGATATTACCAGTGAACTGCGTACTTATGGGACGGTTCACGTAGCCACAGCAGGGAGATGGGCAACTGGACCGTATGCAGGTGCGCTGGAAGGCGCGTATACAGTTAAAATGACTCTTAGACACCCTATTCCTTCATATATTGTGTTGAAAGAATTAAGGACTCAAGTCTATGTAACGTATGCGGGGCAACAACGTACGTGTCGGCTATGTGGGTCATATGACCACATCGCGGCGCAGTGTGGGAAACGAAGCGGGTACCCGGCACAACAGCAACAGCAACGGCAACAGCAGCAACAGCAGCCAGTGGACGAGGTTGGCGATGAGCGAGAACAGTCTCTTGCTACACCGCCCCAACAACGGTTGTCATGGAGTGAGGAGGTGGACAAAGAAAAGGAGCTCGAATCGCCAATTGTAACGCTTCAAGGAGAATCTCAGTCATTGGACATACATAAGGTTTTTGAGGAGAAACTACCTAATATGGGTGAAGAAGTGGCGGCGTCTTTGGTAAAGGCGTTGGATGACTTGTTAGAGGAATCGGTCCTAGATCAGGTGGAAGACCCAGGCTTAGTTCTGGGGAAGGCTGTGAATGATGGTATGGCAGAAGATGACGGTTTGGCGACGAGAGAGTCTAAAGGACTGAAGGTGCATGCAGTAGAGGTGGAGGTGCATCAGGACGGTGTTTCAGATGTCAAAATGCAGGTGGAGGGCGGGACACGAAAGAGGACTGCAGCATCATCGGATTCTGATGATGTGCTAACTCCTGCCCAACGCCCTGGGAAAAAGTCTTGGGTGGAGGTACAGAAGAGAGGGAATGGTGAACCCAAGGATCAAGGGATTGCAAAGGTGATTCCCAACAAAGGGGGGAGGGACAGAGGTGTTGCAAAACGAACTGGGGTAAAGTCAATGCCGGGGACAAAAGGAAAACCCATTTGTTGAATTCAAGTGTTTTACTATAAATATTAACGGGTTGAGAGCTGAGAGGAAGCTTAAGTGGTTTAATGAGTATTTGGTGCGACTTGGTGTGGATGTGGTATTCTTACAGGAACATAATTTTAGGCCTGGTTATGAGTTGGATATGAGTGGTTATAATGTGTACATGGAACATGCGACACGTCTGAAAGGTGGGGCTGCCATTTTGGTAAAGGAAACTAGCCCATTTATAGTAAGGCGTAGTGAAGGGGGGGAGGGGAGGGTAATTAGAGTGGATGGAACTTGGGGTAGGGTTCCCATTAGTTTAGTATGTGTATATGGTCCGGCTGAGGGTGACGTGAGTATTAAAACTAAATTTGTTCGGGACGTGCTGGTCTATTTTTTACGTGGTTTACCGAATGTTGCAATAATAGGCGGAGATTGGAATTGCGTGATACGTCGTAAAGATGTGGAGCCCAGAGGTGCGGGGTGTTGTTTGGGTATATTGGGGGATATATTGACCGGGGTGGGGTTAAAGGATGTGTGTGGGGGGGGAGGGATGGTAGAGCATACCTTCATTAAACGAGGTTATGCGGCGAGGTTGGACCGAATGTACGTGCCTTGTGCGGTTACTGTGCGGAGGGTGGATGTGATAGATGTGGTTTTTTCGGATCATAGAGGAGTGGTAATAGATGTGGATATGGAGGGTGTGCCTCGGAGGGGTCCATCATTTTGGAAACTGAATGTAAAGTTATTAAAGGAAGAGGATAGTCTTTTGTCTTTTGGACATATGTGGGATCGTTTAGTGGTAGAAGCACCAGGGGATGTTGCCATGGTTAATTGGTGGGAAACAATAGCTAAAAAACGTATTAAGGAATATTATATTAATCGAGGGAAGAGATATAATCAGTTACAATACGGTTTTCAAAAATATTTAGAGGGGAAGTTGCGCGACTGTTATGCACAAATTAATGCTAATTATCCTGTTATTGAAATTGAAAGTTTGAAGGAAAATATCCGGAATTTACAAAATGAGAGGTTTGATGGGGAAAGGCTTAAGGGCGGGATTGAGGAGGTTTTGTGGGGAGATCGGCCGTCGGCGTGTGTGTTGCGGAGTCAACACACACGTCGCAAGGCAATGGAGTTAATGGGGTTGAATGTTCAGGTAGGTATGCAAGGGTATAAAGTGGACCAGGTGTTGACGACGACTGAGGGTATGAGTGGGTATATTGATGCTTGGGTTAAGTTGAAAACGCAAAGTGTGGGAATAAGTGAAATAGCATTACAGTCAATTGGAAGGTTTGTGCAGTGTGAGTTGACAGAGCATGATCGATTCGTTTTGGAAGGGCCGATAACGGAGTGTGAGACATGGGAAGCTTTATCTGGGGCTCAATTAGGTAAGGCACCAGGAATTGATGGGTTGCCCAGTGACTTTTATCTCCAAAATTGGAGCGTTTTAAAAGAATTTTTGGTAAGATTATTCAATATCCTTAAGCGGGATCGGGTTTTAGGGGCACAGCAGCGGATGGCTGTGGTCGTTTTAGTGCCTAAAGGTGAGCCATTTAACAGTTAAAGACTATCGTGCTATATCGTTATTGTGTGGTGATTATAAGATTTTTGCAAGAATTTTAGCTAACAGAATAAAAAAGGTCCTGGGTAAAGTGATCGATAAGGGACAATATGGGGTGCCGGGAAGGTCTATGTATGACGGGCATGGTTTGATTAGAAGTTTTATTGAAGAAAGAGTAAAATTGGGAGTGGGGGGGGTGTTGGCTATAGATTGGGAGGCGGCATATGATAGTGTAGAAAGGGAAGCGTTATGGAAGATTATGAGATGGCAGGGGTTTGGAGAGGAAATTATATCATGGGCCAAATTAATGTATCAAGATGCATCCTTGCGGGTGCAGGTAAATGGAAGGTTAGGAGAACAAATTCAGATGAGCAGGGGTCTACGTCAAGGTTGTCCCCTTTCACAAATATTTTTTGCGTGTTTACAGGATCCCTTTTATAGAGGAATTAGGGTCTTATTGGGAGCAAATGGGGTTGGTGACGAAAGGGGTGGGGGGGCTGGCATTGTTGGATATGTTGATGACACAACGATTTTAGTAAGTGGTAACAGGGATTTGCCTCGGGTGGAAAAGTTAGTAAATGTTTTTGAAAAGGCTTCTGGCATGTCAATTAATAAGGAGAAAACGAAGTATATGGATCTTGGGGATAGGTTAAATGAGGAATGTCAAGTAGTTGAAAGGTGGAAAAAGGTGGACCAATTACTGATATGTGGGATCGTTTATGTAAGTGATATCAAGTTAGCACAACAAATAAATTCAGTGCGTATTGTAGATGGTGTACTGAAGCGCATCAGTGGTTTACGAGCTGCACACTTAACTTTGCATCAAAGAGTAATTACAACGAATGTCCTATTATATAGTAAACTTTGGCATGTAGCAGCAATATATCCGATACTTCGTAGTGAGATACAAAGGTTACAAAAGCGCGTTTTTAGATTCATTTGGGGTACTGGAAGCGAATGGTTAGGTAGAGCGGTTGTCACACTCCCGGTTGGCCGAGGAGGGCTGGGTCTTATAGCTGTTGAAAAGAGGATTATGAGTGTGTATTTGAAACGTAGTTATAAGCGGGAGGGGGGGGCGAGGGAAGGCGGACTTCATAAGATACGTCAGGATATGCAACGGTGGTGGGTGGGTAGGGAGTTCATAATCGGTGAGGCAATGTTACGGGTCATCATAAACATGAGCGATCCTTCACATATTAAATTGGGAAACCTTGATGGGGTGGAAGGTAAGGCAGTGGTAGCAGTGGTAGAAGGTGTTTATCCGATGTATGATTGGCGTAATATCTGGGGGCGTTTGAACAAATTACGTTTAAAACCTAAAGTACGAGAAGTAATGTATAGATTTTTACATGGGATCTTACCGTCTGGAATGGTTTTATTCCATAAGAGAATACGGGAGGATGGGATATGCAAGGCTTGTGGTGGATGGGAGACTGTTTTCCATATAGTGTATTTTTGCGAATGTATGGAACTAATAAGGGTTTGGTTGGGTAAGGTAATAAGGTTAGTGGGAGGGGGGGGGTTTGCAGGTGTTGAGGGTTTTAAGCTTAGACATAGGTGGGGTGAATCAGATGGTAGAGAATGCGGTAGGGTATATAATTACGGATTATATTTATATGTCTTGGGCTATGAGAAGAGCGAACGTGTGTGAAAGAATTAATGCATTAACAGCAACTTTTTATAGGACAAAGTGTAGAAATAAGGAGGTGTATGGGGGGAGATGGGAGAGGGATTTAAGTGAGGGTTATAGGAATTTCACATTACGGGATTTACGGGAGTTGAAAGGCAGGTAAGGGGGATGAAATGGGCTGGTTTCCTAGAATGGTCGGTAGCATGATGAGTTTGATGAATGTTATATGAGGTATGTCCGGGGTGCAATTTTAACATTATTTGTTCCGAGTGTTTCAAGTACAATTCAGTTATATTTGGAATTATCGACTTATAACTATGTATGTGTATATATATATGCATGTGTTGTATGTGTGTGTATGTGTATGTATGTATGTATGTGTATGTATGTATGTAGGTGTATGTATATATATATATATATGTATATGTATGTATTGTATGTATGTTTACTTTCTTGTATATACCTTTAATGGTTTTTCTCATGAACATTTTCAATGATATTCAATACATATTTTCTATGCGCATTTATGATTTTGATACAATGTGTAAATGTCAAAATGGCTTTTTATGTTTCAGTTTAATTTACAATGTATTTTTGTAAGCACAATTGATTTGGTGCCAATAGAAGCATAGTTTGTTTTGATATATTTGAGTATTGTTTTGCTTTTTAATTTGTCTAGATGGTGGCAATACTATGTATGTAGTTTAAGAGTTTTACGAACCTTGAAGTTGTAAGAATTGGATGAAGTTATTCGTGGTTGAGTTGACGTAATATTATAACTGACGTTGTAAGTGATTGTGTTCAATTAGACAATATACTTTATATACTTATTTATATGTATGTACCTAATGGTAAATTGAAGTCTGATTTTGAAGGTGAAGAATGGGTTTTCCTTTTTTATTCTTTTTTTTCTCTATGGTAATACAAGGTTGTATTATGTACACCAACAAATATGGTTAGGGGAATGTGGTAAAATTTTCGTGTTGATTAGACATTTATAATACAGATGAAATACTAGGCTTAGGTTAGGGTAAATTTATGATAATTGTGGAATGTTCTTTGATTCAAACTGCTCTTTATTATACTTGTATTTTATTTTTCTAGTGTAAATTAAGAGCAAGGATGATTAATTTGAGGAAGAGTTAATATAGGTTTGCATGTTTTTGCGAAAGTTAACTTATCCACATGTAGCTAGTTTAGGACAATTTTAAGCTTCGGTATCTGATTTTATATGTAGGTAATGGTGGTCATATTTGTTATATTGTTATGTTATTCGTTAATGTTTCAATATCTAATGTAACGTTTTTTCAGTTATTGTTCATATATTGTCATCTTTATGGTTTTTCCTTTTGTCTATTGTATATTTGGTTTTAAATAAAATAAAAAAAAAATATATATATATATATATATATATATATATATATATATATATATATATATATATATATATATATATATATATATATATATACGTGTGTGTGTGTGTGTGTGTGTGTGTGTGTACTCACCTAGTTGAGGTTGCGGGGGTCGAGTCCGAGCTCCTGTGTGTGTGTGTGTGTGTGGATAATTTGTATGTATTTTTCCTCGTTACTCCTCTAATTCTAACATATTCTGTATTTTCTATCTGTTTTCCTCAATCATACATTTCCTTGTCACTATTAGATTTTCTCTCGTTTTCACGACGAAATTTGATTCTCAAAATCTTTCAGTGACAAACACGAGAGTTCCTGGTAAAGCTCAATAATCACTCTGATACTGTGTTTACCATTCAATAGGAGACCGCCTGTAATTCTTGCTATGGGTGGCAATAACATTCATATTGCATTATTATTATTATTGTAAATATATATATATTGTAAATATATACATATATATATATATATATATATATATATATATACATATATATATATATATATATATATATATATATATCTATACACATATATATAGTGTGTGTGCGTGTGTGTGAGTGTGTGTGAGTGTGTGTGTGTGTGTGTGTGTGTGTGTGTGTGTGTGTGTGTGTGTGTGTGTGTGTGTGTGTGTGTGTGTGTGTGTGTGTGTGTGTGTGTGTATAGTAACACATCGGCCGTTTTCCACCAAGGCAGAGCTGCCGGAAAAAGAAAAACTTTCACCATCATTCATTACATCACGGTGTTGCCCTAGGCGCCCTCACACTACAGTTATAAAACTGCAACATTAACACCCTACCTTAAGAGTGCAGGCACTCTTCTTCCCATCTCCAGGAATCAAGTCCGGCCTGCTGGTTTCCCTGAATCCCTTCATAAATTTTACCTTGCTTACACTCTAACAATACGTAGATTCATGAAAACCATTTGTCTCCATTTGCTCCTATATAACACGCTCACACATGCAAGGCCCTCACACACAAAACTTCCTTTACCCCCTCCCTCCATCCTTTCCTAGGCCGACCCCTACCCCTCCTTCTCTCCACAACAGATTTATACACTCTCGAAGTCATTCTATTTCGTTCCACCTTCTCTATATGTCCGAACCATCTCAATCACCCCTCCTCAGCCCTCTGGATAATAGTTTTCGTAATCCCGCACATCCTCCTAATCTCCAAACTACGGATTCTCTGCATTATATTCAAACCACACACACACTTCCCTCAGACACGATGTTGCGGCCCCTGCCAAACTAGCGGTTAAATAGTTAACCTGCCGGCCGGCAGTACCACTGGGTGCGTCATCAAACCCAATGTGGGGGCTGCTGAGCCGGCCTTAGAGCAGTAAGAGCCTAAGTGCCTCACGGTACACACCTAAGCAGTAGGTACCTGACCACCGAAGGGTACACGTCTACTGGCTTTAATAACAGTATGTACCAGAGCGCCTCGCTGTACACACCTAAGCAGTAGGTACCTGACCACCGAAGGGTACACGTCTACTGGCTTTAGTAACAATATGTACCAGAGCGCCTCGCTGTACACACCTAAGCAGTAGGTACCTGACCACCGAAGGGTACACGTCTACTGGCTTTAGTAACAGTATGTACCAGAGCGCCTCGCTGTACACACCTAAGCAGTAGGTACCTGACCACCGAAGGGTACACGTCTACTGGCTTTAGAAATATTATGTACCTGAGCGCCTCGCTGTACACACCTAAGCAGTAGGTACCTGACCACCGAAGGGTACACGTCTACTGGCTTCAACATTAAGTACCTGAACTCCTCAGGGTACACGTCTATGCAGTAGGTACCTGACCACCGAATCGTACCTATCTACTGGCGTTAGAAGAACCGCTCACCGCAGCTCACTGAGTCTGTTGGCCTCAGTTACTTGACGGCCGCATTCAGTGAGCTTGCAGCCTTTGGAGAGGATTTACTGGACTACCGGTGATGTCTGTGGACTCACCGTCTACGTTGATCAACTGTGGGCCGGAGTCGTCAGATGCTGTTTAGTGGGACATTACATGAAGAAAAGGTTGGAGTGTTACACTGAACTGGGCCAGGACCGTAGTGTGACACTGAGGGACGTACGATGGAGTGGAACACTGAGTTATGCACAGGACCGTAGTGGAACACTGAGATGAAAAGGGTGTCGTGGGACACTGAAGATGGCCTGGTTGTAGTGTACACTGAACAGTGTCGTGTGACTGACTTCGTGTCGTGAGAGGCAGTTGATTGTAATATATTATTATAAAAATGTTATTTATAATTTATTGTTTTAGCATAGATATATATATATATATAGTGACAGTGTCAAGAGTTGTACCCTGTGTAGGGTTATTAATTATATTTTAGTAAAATGCTGATTATAATTTATTATAGTAACATGTACATATTATTATTATATCATAGTTCAAATACCTCTAGACCAAAGATAGTTGATTTTTATATATTAAAGATTAATTTATATTAATGTGTGTATTTATGTATCCCGAACTCTTTATTACAAAAGGAGTAAATCTTAATACCATCGTCTTTTAAAAATTACTTTTTTTGTAATACACGACATCTCCACTGCCTCCAGCCTTCTTCTTCTTGCAACTTTCACCACCCATGCTTCACACCCTTATAACAGCATTGGTATAACTATACACACATTCCTTTCTTTGCTTCCATGGATAAAATTCTCTGTAGCCACAAACTCCTCAGTGCACCACTCATCTTTTTCCTCTAGTTAGTTCTATGATTCGCCTCATCTTTCATAGACCTATGTGCTGACACGTCCACTCCTAGGAGGTGAATATATTCACATTCACCTCCTCCACACTCTCTCTCCCTCCAGTCTGATATCCAATCTTTCGTTACCTAATTTTTTGGTTGTCCTCATCATCTTACTCTTTCCTATATTCACTTTTAATTTCCTTCTTTTACACACCCTACCAAATTCATCCACCAACCTCTGCAACTTCTCTTCAGAATCTCCAAAAAGCACAGTGTCATCAGCAAAGAGCAACTGTGACAACTCGCACTTTGTGTTATATTCTTTATCTTTCAACCCCACATCTCTTGCCACCAACTAAGCACTCACTTCTCTTAAAACTCCATCTATAAATATATTGAATAACCATGGTGACATCACACATCCGTGTCTAAGACCTACTTTTACTGGGAAATAATCTCCCTCTATCCTATATGCTTTAACTTGAACCTCACTATCCTCGTAAAAATTCTTCACTGCTTTCAGGAATCTACCTACTATTCCATACATTTGCAACATCTGCCACATTGCTCCCCTATCCACCTTATCATTCGCCTTTTCCAAATCCATATATGCCACAAAAACCTCTTTACCTTTATCTAATTACTGTTCAGCTATATGTTTCACTGCAAACACTTGGTCTACACACCCACTACCCTTCCTAAAGCCTCCTTGTTCATCTGCTATCCTGCTCTCCGTCTTAATCTTAATTCTTTTAATAATAACTCTACCATACACTTTACCAAGTATAGTCAACAGACTTATTCCCATATAATTTTTACACTCTCTTTTGTCCCCTTTGCCTTTATGCAAAGGAACTATGCATGCACTCTGCCAATCCCTAAGTACCTTACCCTCTTCCATACATCATTAAATAAAGCACTAACCACTCCAAAATTATATCCCCACCTGTTTTTAACATTTCTATCTTGATCCCATCAATCCCAGCTGCTTTACCCCCGTCATTCTACCCACTGCCCCAGGCACTTCTCCCACACTCACAACTGGTTCCTCCTCACTCCTACAAGATGTTATTCCTCCTTGCCCTATACACGAAATCACAACTTCCCTATCTTCATCAACATTTAACAATTTCTCAAAATATTCCCTCCATCTCCCCGATACGTCTAACTCTCCATTTAATAACTCTCCTCTCCTACTTTTAACCATCTAATCCATTTGTTTCCTAGGCTTTCTCAACTTATTAATCTCACTCCAAATCTTTTTCTTATTTTCAGCAAAATTTGTTGATAACATCTCACTCACTCTCTCATTTGCTCTCTTTTTACATTGCTTCACCACTCTCTTAACCTCTTTTCCTCTCCATATACTCCTCCCTCCTTGTATCACTTCTACCTTGTAAAAACCTCTCATTTGCTAACTTCTCTCTTAATACTCTCATTACATCATTATTCCACCAATCGCTCTTCCCTCCTGCACCCACTTTCCTCTAACCACAAACTTCTGCTGAACACTCTAACACTACATTCTTAAACTTTTCCCATCTTCTACCCCATTGCCTATACTTTCACTAGCCCATCAATATCTTACCCTATCTGCCTCCTCCTTTAGTTTATAAACCTTCACGTCTCTTTTACTTGCTGCTTCCATTTTCCTTGTATCCCATATACCATTTACTCTCACTGTAGGTACAACAAAAAAGTGAGCTGATATACCTGTGGCCTCTCTATAAACATGCACAGCCTGAAGTCTACCAATACGTAGTCCAACAAACTACTGTCATTACGCCCCATATCATAATTTGCATACCTTTTTTTTCTTAAAATATGTATTACCTATAACCAAATCCTTTTCTATACAAAGTTCAATCAAAGGGCCCTTATTATCATTCACACCTGGCACCCCAAACTTACCTACCACACCCTTTCTAAACGTTTCTCCTACTTTACTATTTAAGTTCGCTACCACAATTACTCTCTCACTTGGCTCAAAAGTTCCTACACACTCGCTTAACATCTCCCAAAATCTCTCTCTCCCTCTATACTCCTCACTTCTCCAGGTGCATACACACATATTATGCCCTGCTTTTCGCATCCGACACTTATTCAAATCCACATAATCCTTGAATTTATACTTTTATATTCCCTCTTCTCTTTCCATAACTGATCCTTCAACATTATTGCTACCCCCTCCTTAGCTCTAACTCTCCCAGATACTCATGACATAATCCCATTTATTTCTCCCTAGTGAAACTCCCCTAGTCCCTTCAGCTTTGTTTCGCTTACAGCCAGGACAT
>NC_091300.1:30918510-30921010 GCF_038502225.1 Cherax quadricarinatus | reverse complement strand
GTATATATATATATATATATATATATATATATATATATATATATATATATGTACATGTATATATATATATATATATATATACATATATATATATATATATATATATATATATATATATATATATATATATATATATATATATATATATATATATATATATATATATACATACATTATTATGACCACGAACGAGTGGCATTGATCAATAACAACACTGCACTAGCCAAGGACTCGAACCATGCTGCTTCGGCCTGTCTCATGACGCCCACCATGAGGCAAGCCAAAGCAGCATGGGTTCGAGTCCTTGGCTAGTGCAGTGTTGTTATATGTATGTATATATATATATATATATATATATATATATATATATATATATATATATATATATATATATATATATATATACATAGTAGTAGGTTGGTAGACAACAACCACCCAGGGAAGTACTACCGTCCTGCCAGATGACTGAAGCAGAAACCTGTAACTGTTTTACATGATGGTAGGATTGCTGGTGTCTTCTTCTGCCTCATAAGCACGCTAGATAGCAGGGATATCTTGCTACTCCTACTTACACTTTGGTCACACTTCACAGAAACGCACATGCATATATATATACATACATGTGGCATGCAAAGAGTACGTAACCTTTATTCGGCGCATGTACACACCCTCATTTACAGGCTATCTCCCCCAACCAGCGAACCAGGTTGCTAAGAGTTGATGATGAGGCCCCGTCGTTCAACTAGTGACCAGGTTCTAGCCAATAAGATGGTTTTGGCAATCGCAGAGGTTATGTGGGTACCGCTCTCCTGTCTGCCCTTGTCATTCCCATTCTAGAGCTGGTTGAAGCACGGTCTGCTATCTTGTGGGTTCTATTTCTGCCTTGCTTACCGTGGAGTACACTATACTTATCACTGTACATAGTGTACGTATTGCTGTTCTAAATTGGTGAAGGATAATATAAGTCTAAACTTTTTCTGCTGTGTTTATTTTGCTCCCATTACACCCGGGATAACAGGCCATTTGGATTCCTGGGTTGTAATATGGGTAGCCTGTCCGAGAGCTGGAGCTGGACTTAGAGAAACGGTTGAGCTTAGGGTGAAGCTCGTAGCAGGAACATTGTGCAGCTTGCTGTCTGGCATTGCATTAGCTTGGCCTACGCTTTACAAATTTTGCGTGTCAGTTACTGTTATGGTCAGCCTTGCTATTGTTTGATCCTTCAACAGCTTGCTACTAGCTTGTTCGGTGTGCTCGCTTCGCTACGGTCAATCTTCTAGAACAGTGTAGCTGTCTGGCATTGCTTTACAAATTTTGCGTGTCAGTTGTTACTAGCCTGTTCGGTGTGGAGAATTTTGCAGTCGGCTTTGCTTGTATGCGTATTCTGCAATCGTACTGTGCATAGCTAAGCGTGTTCTGCAAATTAACGTGTTACGTTGGGGTGTTCTGCAATCGTACTGTGCATAGCGAATAACTTATGCCACCTAGACGAGTCAGACGTCTGGTGTCGGCATATACTTTGCATAACCTACCTAAATTGTCTCTACAGCGTTGTTGGCAAATTGCTCGTTCCATTGGCATTAAATACAAACGCACTCTCACAGCTGCGCAACTGCGTTCACTGATTGCTGACAAACTTATAGAAGAAGAGATGGCACATCAGACTCCTCCCTCTACGGGAGCTAGGGCAAAAACTCCTATGTTCTCGCAGGAGGAAGATGATACACCTACGGAGCAAAATGGTCAGTATAGTGCAGCTGGGTTGTCTCATGGTGAATCAGCGTCGTTGGCACTTGAGCTGGCAAAAATCAATCTTGAGCAAACTAGGGAACAGAGAGCATTCGCAAGGGAAGAATATGATAGGGAAAGAGAAAGGAGGCAGTTTTCGCATACTGTAAATGATTTTAGTTTACAAAAAGCAGTACAGCTTGTTCCCCGCTTCAATGAGGCCGAACCAGAGCAATTTTTCGAAAGCTTCGAAAATCAAGCTCGAGCATTGAGGTGGCCGGAACAGCATTGGGCATCGTTGGTTCATACAGCATTATTGGGTAAGGCACAGGAATTTACGTCAGCCTTAAATGACCCTGAATTTTCTGATTATAAAGTAGTGAAGACCACAGTGTTGGGAGCATATACATGTATCCCAGCCAAATATAGAAAGATTTTTAAATTAAGCAGGCGGCAGCTTGGTCAATCCCTAGTGGACTTTGTGAAACAGCAAACCAAAGCTTTTACCAGCTGGTATAAAGCAAGTGGTGTCTCTACCTTTGAGGAGCTGGTACAGCTTATTCTGATTGATAACCTGCTGGAGTCTGTGGGACCAGAGGTTCGAGTCTTTCTGCAGGATCGTGACTTAACCACTGCATTGGAGGCAGCCAGGTTGGCTGATACCTTCGAAACTAACCGCTCCTTTTCCGAGCGGTCCCGTATCTCTTTTCAACAGCCTGGCATGAGCAGAGATCGTCAACCTTGGAGAATGAAGTGCCAGCCGGAGGGAGAACGT
>NC_091300.1:30911010-30913510 GCF_038502225.1 Cherax quadricarinatus | reverse complement strand
AACAAGAACAAGAACTAGTAAAGAAATAAAAGAAAAGCCAGAGGGGTGTGTGTATATGTATGCTTGCACATGTATGTGTAGTGTGGCCTAAGTGTAAATAAAAGAAACAAGACGTACCTGAAATCTTGCATGTTTATGAGACAGATAAAAGGCACCAGCAATCCTACCATCATGTAAAACAATTCCAGGTTTCCGTTTCCCACTCACTTGGCAGGACGGTAGTACCTCCCTGGGCGGTAGCTGTCTACCAACCTACTACCTCGGATTATTATTAATATTATTAATTTTATTATTATTGTTACTGTTTTTGCTAGTGTTATTATTATTATTATTATTATTATTATTATTATTATTATTATTATTATTATTATTATTATTATAAATACATTTGTGTGAAGCGCTAAACCCATGCTGAGATTCAATTACCGCAGGGAGTAGTGGAGGCTTGATCCTCCTCCCGCTAATCGCAAGAGTAATAACACCACTTTCGCAGCCGCGATCTTTAACGCCTACATGAACAGTGAACAAAAGGTTCCCCTTGAAAGATAATCTGGCGCTTGACCCAGGGAAAAAAGGATCTAATATACAATTGTTGTGGGTTTTATCACACACTGGATTATTGTTTCATAATTATTCCCCTGCACCCTGCAGGGGAATATAGAATATAACTTTAGTATATCTGTGTCTAGCATTAGGAATAATATTAAGAGAGAAGTAAATAATGAAACTGAATTTTATAGAAATGCAGTTAGAAACCTGAGTAGATCTATAATCCAGTATGATAACACACAGATGATGATCAAACCAAATGCAAAGTATGTGGGCAGCCCTATGGTCACTACCTTTTACACTATGTGTTTAATTATCCACTTATTGAGGAATGTAAAGATAGTCTAATAACCTACGTGGCATGTCAAGATATTTTATTAATGAAAAATGTGATACTAGATATTTTAAGCAAACTTCCTAAAATTTGCTTGTAACAGATAAGTGAACTGCAGATATATATCCAGAAGTACTAATGCCTTTTGGGGCCTAGTTCCTAGGTCTTTTGAGTATCCATATACCCTTGCGTCACTCTCTACAGGATGGATATGAGACGCACAATAAACTAGCTCCTTCGGCAGTAAAATCTAAAAAAAATGAATAAATAATCTTCCCCCACTTAGTAATCTCAGCTCTCACATTCACGAACCATCGTGGTCTCCAGCCGATCAGTGGACAGACACGTCACGACAAGTCGTAATGTCTTGCTTGTACTACGTGAACTCCTCTGGCCAACCAGTTCGCTCTCAACTATTCATAGACTCTAGTTGATTCCACGTGACCTCTTCCAGCCAGTCAGTGGAAGGATCGCTCTCTACCAAATCATAGCCTCTTGTCTGTAAAACGTGACCTACTCCAGTCAATTAGTTAATCCTCAGAAATTCACTGATCAAGGAAGGTGTTTGAGGAGGTAGATCATGGTAATTAATATGATATTGTGTATATGGACTTCAGTAAGGCTTTCGATAGAGTTCCACATCAGAGGCTTTTGAGGAAACTTAAGGCACACGGAGTTTGCATAAATGGGGAGAAATCAGAATGGGGGCACGTCACAAGCGGTGTTCCACAGGGATCAGTGTTGGGCACCTTGTTCTTCACAATTTACATAAACGATATAGATGAGGGAATAAATAGCGACATAAGCAAATTTCCTTTTGACACCAAAATAGGCCGTCCAATTCATTCTATTGAGGACATTAGTGCACTCCAGGATGATTTGAATAGACTGATGCAGTGGTCGGAGAAGTGGCAGATGCAGTTTAATATATACAAATGCAAAGTGTTAAATGTTGGACAGGACAATAACCATGCCATTTATAAACTGAATAGTGTAGATCTCAATACTACTGATTGCAAAAAGGATTTAGGAGTTATGGTTAGCAGTAATTTGAAACCAAGACAGCAGTGCGTAAGTGTTCGCAATAACGCTAACAGAATCCTTGGCTTCATATCAAGAAGTATAAACAATAGAAGCCCTCAGGTTGTTTTTCAACTCTATATATCCTTGGTTAGGCCTCATTTAGATTATTCTGCACAGTTCTGGTCACCATATTACAGAATGGATATAAATGCACTGGAAAACGTACAGAGGAGGATGACAAAGTTGATAACATGTATGAGAAATCTTCCCTATGAGGATAGACTGAGGGCCCTGAATCTGCATTCCCTAGAAAGGCGTAGAATTAGCGACAATATGATTGAGGTGTATAAATGGAAAACAGGAATAAAGGGGAAGTAAATAGCGTGCTGAAAATATCCAGCCAGAACAGGAATCGTAGCAATGGTTTCAAGTTGGAAAAATTCAGATTCAGGAAGGACATAGGAAAGCAATGGTTTGGTAATAGAGTGGTGGATGAGTGGAGCAAAATCCCGAGTACCGAATAGAAGCTAAGACCTTGTGTAGTTTTAAAAATAGGTTGGATAAATACATGAGTGGGTGTGGGTGGGTGTGAGT
>NC_091300.1:30893510-30901010 GCF_038502225.1 Cherax quadricarinatus | reverse complement strand
TGACTTTGCATTTGGCTGGGTTAAAATTGAGAAGCCTATAACTGGACCAGGTGTCCAGCCTGTCCAGGTCTCTTTGAAGTCCTGTCTGATGTTCATCTGATTTAATTCTCCTCATTAACTTCACATCACCTGCAAACAGGGACACTTCTGAGTCTATCCCTTCCATCATATCATTCATATATACCAAAAATAGCACTGGTCCTAGGACCCACCCCTGTGAGACCCCGCTCGTCAAAGGTGTCCACTGTGATACCTCATCATGTACCATGACACATTGTTGCCTCCCTGTCAGGTATTCTCTGATTCATTGCAGTGCCCTTCCTGTTAAACGCACCTGATCCTCTAGCCTCTGCACTAATCTCTTGTGAGGCTCTGTGTCGAAGGCCTTCTTGCAGTCCAAGAAAATGCAATCAAGCCACCCCTCTCTCTCGTGTCTTACTTCTTTTACTTTATCATAAAACTCCACAAAGTTTGTAACACAGGATTTGCCTTCCATGAATCCGTGCTGGTTGTCGTTTATACTCTTGTTCCATTCCAGGTGCTCCACCACTCTCCTGATAATCTTCTCCATGACTTTGCATACTAAACATGTCAGTGACACTGGTCTATAGTTTAGTGCCTCAGGTAGTTGCCCAGTTTCAAGGGATGTGTTGAAGATTGTGGTTAGTGGCACACATAGCATTTCTGCTCTCTCTCTAAGTACCCACGGGGAGATGTCCGGTCCCATTGCCTTTGAGGTATCAAGGTCACTTATCAGCTTCTTCACCTCTTCCTCAGTTGTGTGTATGTCATTAAACACTTGTTGGTATATTCCTTGTCGGTGTCCCCCCTCTGTTCTATCTTCCCAAAGTCCTACCTGTTTCCACTGTTACTAAATACTTCCTTGAATCTCATGTTGAGCTCCTCACATACCTCTTGATCGTTTCTTGTGAGTTCTCCACCTTCTTTCCTCAGCCTGATCACCTGGTCTTTCACTGTTATCTTCCTCCTAATGTGGCTATACAGTACTATCGGGTCAAATTTGACTTTCGATGCTATGTCGTTTTCGTACTGTCGCTGGGCCTCCCTCATTATCTGTGCATACTCGTTTCTGGCTCTTCGACTAATCTCCTTATTTTCCTGGGTCCTTTGCCTTCTGTACCTTTCCATTCTCTAGTGCACTTAGTTTTTGCCTCCCTACACATTCAGGTAAACCAAGGACTTCCTTTGGTCTTCCGTGTGTGTGTGTGTGTGTGTGTACTCACCTAATTGTACTCACCTAATTGTGGTTGCAGGGGTCGAGACTCAGCTCCTGGCCCCGCCTCTTCACTGATCGCTACTAGGTCCTCTTCCTCTCTGCTTCCTGAGCTTTGTCATACCTCTTCTTAAAACTATGTATGTTTCCTGCCTCCACTACTTCACTTGTTAGGCTATTCCACTTCCTGACGACTCTATGACTGAAGAAATACTTCCTAACGTCCCTGTGACTCGACTGAGTCTTCAGCTTCCAGTTGTGACCCCTTGTTTCTGTGTCCCCTCTCTGGAACATCCTATCTCTGTCCACCTTGTCTGTTCCCGCAGTATCTTGTATGTCATTATCATGTCTCCCCTGACCCTTCTGTCCTCCAGTGTCGTCAGTCCGATTTCCCTTAACCTTTCCTTGTACGACATTCCCCTGAGCTCTGGTACTAGCCTTGTTGCAAACCTTTGTACTTTCTCTAACGTCTTGACGTGCTTGACCAGGTGTGGGTTCCAGACTGGTGCTGCATACTCCAGTATGGGCCTAACATACACAGTGTACAGTGTCTTGAACGATTCCTTATTAAGGTATCGGAACGCTATTCTCAGGTTTGCCAGGCGCCCGTATGCTGCAGCAGTTATTTGGTTGATGTGTGCCTCCGGCGACGTGCTCGGTGATATGGTCACCCCAAGGAATTTCTCCCTGAGTGAGGTCTGTAGTCTTTGTCCACCTAGCCTATACTCTGTAGATGAATGGTTCAAAGAACCGACATGTTGTTAAATTAGACACATGTGCAACTCTTGGGTATCTTTATTGAGGAAACGTTTCGCCACACAGTGGCTTCATCAATCCATACATAGGAGAAACTTGAAGAACAGGAGGAGAATGAGGTAATCAGTCCCTCAACCTTGAGTCGATGTGGTTAGTCGATCAATCTTGAATAGAATACGGCATATAAGCGGAGAAGCAGCTAATAAACCGTATGGCAGGAGAGGTGCAGCAGTCATAGGCGGTGTCACATTTGTCCAATGTGGAAGTAGGTCGTGGTTCTTTGAACCATTCATCTACAATCCTGTCAGACACTGCAACTTCTTGGTATCTTAATACTTAGGAATTCTTCGCTTGCCTAACCCTTGGGCACGACCTACTTCCACATTGGACAAATGTGACACCGCCTATGACTGCTGCACCTCTCCTGCCATACGGTTTATAAGCTGCTTCTCCGCTTATATGCCGTATTCTATTCAAGATTGATGGACTGACCACATCGACTCAAGGTTGAGGGACTGATTACCTCATTCTCCTCTTGTTCTTCAAGTTTCTCCTAGGTATGGACTGATGAAGCCACTGTGTGGCGAAACGTTTCCTCAATAAAGATACCCAAGAGTTGCACATGTGTCTAATTTAATAGCCTATACTCTGTCTGCGGTCTTCTTTGCCCCTCCCCAATCTTCATGACTTTGCATTTGGCAGGGTTAAATTCGAGAAGCCAGTTTCTGGACCACATGTCCAGCCTGTCCAGGTCTCTTTGCAGTCCTGCCTCATCCTCATCCGATTTAATTCTTCTCATCAACTTCACATCATCTGTGAATAGGGACACTTCAGAGTCTATTCGTTCCATCATGTCGTTCGCATATATCAAAAATATCACTGGTCCTAGAACTGACCCCTGTGGGACCCTGCTCGTCACAGGCGCCCACTGTGATACCTCTTCACGTATCATGACTCGTTGTTGCCTCCCTGTCAGGTATTCCCTGATCCATTGCAGTGCCCTCCTTGTTATATGCGCCTGATGCTCCAGCTTCTGCACTAATCTCTTGTGAGGAACTATGTCAAAGGCCTTCCTGCAGTCTAGGAAAACGCAATCAACCCATCCCTCTATCTCGTGTCTTACTTCTGTTACCTTGTCATAAAACTCCAGAAGGTTTGTGACACAGGATTTGCCTTCCAGGTGTTCCACCACTCTCCTCCTGATAATCTTCTCCATGACTTTGCACACAATACATGTCAGAGACACAGGTCTGTAGTTTAGTTCCTCATTTCTGTTTCCTTTCTTAAATATGGCGACTACATTTACTGTCTTCCATTTATCAGGTAGTTGCCCAGTTTCAAGGGATGTGTTGAAGATTGTGGTTAGGGGCACGCACAGCATCTCTGCTCCTTCTCTAAGGACCCATGGGGAGATGTTATCCGGTCCCATCGCCTTTGAGGTATCAAGGTCACTTAGCAGCTTCTGCACCTCCTCCTCGGTTGTTCATATGTCATCCAACACTTGTTGGTATATTCCCTCTTGATGTTCCCTTCTGCGCTGTCTTCCCAAAGCCCTTCCTGTCTCTACTGTAAAAATTTCCTTAAATTTCCTGTTTAGCTCCCCGCATACCTCCTGATCATTTCTTGTGAGTTCTCCACCTTCTGGCCTCAGTCTGATCATCTGGTCTTTGTTGTCTTCCTCCTGATGTGACTATACAACAGTTTCGCATCAGTCTTGATTTTCGATGCTATGTTATTTTCATACTGTCGCTGGGCCTCACTCCTTATCTGTGCATACTCGTTCCTGGCTCTGCGACTGATCTCCCTATTTTCATGTGTTCTCTGCCTTCTGTAATTTTTCCATTCTCTATTGCACTTTGTTTTTGCCTCCTTACACCGTCGGGTAAACCAGGGGCTCGTTCTGGTCTTCCCATTGTTTCTGTTGCCCTTGGGAATAAACCTTTCCACTGCCTCCTTGCATTTTGTTGTTACATATTCCATCATTGTGTGTGTGTGTGTGTGTGGCATGCAAAGAGTACGTAACCTTTATTCGGCGCATGGACACACCCTCATTTACAGGCTATCTCCCCCAACCAGCGAACCAGGTTGCTAAGAGTTGATGATGGGGCCCCATCGTTCAACTAGTGACCAGGTTCTAGCCAATAAGAAGGTGGGATTGACAATCGCAGAGGTTATGTGGATACCGCTCTCCTGTCTGCCCTTGTCATTCCCACTCTAGAGCTGGTTGAAGCACGGTCTGCTATCTTGTGGCTTCTATTTCTGCCTTGCTTACCGTGGAGTGCACTATATTTATCACTGTACATAGTGTACATATTGCTGTTATAATTGGTGAAGGATAATATAAGTCTAAACTTTTTCTACTGTGTTTATTTGCTCCCATTACACCTGGGATAACAGGCCATTTGAAATCCTAGGTTGTAATAGTGTGTGTGTGTGTGTGTGTGTGTGTGTGTGTGTGTGTGTGTGTGTGGTGTGTATGTGTGTGTGTGTGTGTGTGTGTGTGTGTGTGTGTGTGTGCGCGTGTGTGTGTGTGTACTCACCTAGTTGTGAGGTTGCAGGGGTCGAGTCCAAGCTCTTGGCCCCGCCTCTTCACTGGTCGCCACTAGGTCACTCTCCCTGAACCATGAGATTTATCGTACCTCTGCTTAAAGCTATGTATGGATCCTGCCTCCACTACATCTCTTCCCAAACTATTCCACTTCCTGACTACTCTGTGGCTGAAGAAATACTTCCTAACATCCCTGTGATTCATGTGTCTTCAGCTTCCAGCTGTGTCCCCTTGTTGCTGTGTCCAGTCTCTGGAACATCCTGTCTTTGTCCACCTTGTCAATTCCTCTCAGTATTTTGTAAGTCGTTATCATGTCCCCCCTATCTCTCCTGTCCTCCAGTGTCGTCAAGTTGATTTCCCTCAACCTCTCCTCGTAGGACATACCTCTTAGATCTATGACTAGTCTTGTGGCAAACCTTTGCACTTTCTCTAGTTTCTTTACATGCTTGGCTAGGTGTGGGTTCCAAACTGGTGCCGCATACTCCAATATGGGCTTAACGTACATGGTGTACAGGGTCCTGAACGACTCCTTATTAAGATGTCGGAATGCTGTTCTGAGGTTTGCCAGGCACCCATATGCTGCAGCAGTTATTTGGTTGATGTGCACTTCAGGAGATGTGCCTGGTGTTATACTCACCCCAAGATCTTTTTCCTAGAGTGAGGTTTGTAGTCTCTGGCCCCCTAGACTGTACTCCGTCTGCAGTCTTCTTTGCCCTTTCCCAATCTTCATGACTTTGCACTTGGTGGGATTGAACTCCAGGAGCCAATTGCTGGACCAGGTCTGCAGCCTGCCCAGATCCCTTTGTAGTTCTGCCTGGTCTTCGATCGAATGAATTCTTCTCATCAACTTCACGTCATCTGCAAACAGTGACACCTCAGAGTTTATTCCTTCTGTCATGTCGTTCAATTATCAAAAACAGCACTGGTCCTAGGACTGACCCCTGTGGGACCCCGCTGGTCACAGGTGCCCACTCTGACACCTCGCCACGTACCATTACTCGCTGCTGTCTTCCTGACAAATATTCCCTGATCCATTGTAGTGCCTTCCCTGTTATCCCTGCTTGGTCCTCCAGTCTTGCAGTCCAAGAAAATGCAATCCACCCACCCCTCTCTCTCTTGTCTTACTGCTGTCACCTTGTCATAGAACTCCAGTAGGTTTGTGACACAGGATTTCTCGTCCCTGAAACCATGTTGGGTGCTGTTGATGAGATCATTCCTTTCTAGATGTTCCACCACTCTTTTCCTGACAATCTTCTCCATGACTTTGCATACTATACTTGTCAGTGACACTGGTCTGTAGTTTAGTCCTTCATGTCTGTCTCCTTTTTTAATGATTGGGACTACACTTGCTGTCTTCCATGCCTCAGGCAATCTCCCTGTTTCGATAGATGTATTGAATATTGTTGTTAGGGGTACACATAGCGCCTCTGCTCCCTCTCTCAGGACCCATGGAGAGATGTTATCTGGCCCAATTGCCTTTGAGGTATCTAGCTCACTCAGAAGCCTCTTCACTTCTTCCTCGGTTGTGTGTACCGTGTCCAGCACCTGGTGATGTGCCACACCTCTACGTCCCTCTGGAACCCCTTCTGTCTCCTCTGTGAACACTTCTTTGAATCTCTTGTTGAGTTCCTCACATACTTCATGGTCATTTCTTGTTGTCTCTCCTCCTTCCTTCCTTAGCCTGATTACCTGGTCCTTGACTGTTGTTTTCCTTCTGATGTGGCTGTATAACAGCTTCAGGTCAGATTTAGCTTTGGCTGCTATGTCGTTTTCATATTGTCTTTGGGCCTCCCTTTTTATCTCTGCATATTCGTTTCTGGCTCTACGACTGCTCTCCTTATTCTCCTGGGTCCTTTGCCTTCTATATTTCTTCCATTCCCTAGCACACTTGGTTTTTGCCTCCTTGCACCTTTGGGTGAACCATGGGCTCATCCTGGCTTTTTCATTATTCCTGTTTCCCTTGGGTACAAACCTCTCTTCAGCCTCCTTGCACATTGTTGCTACATATTCCATCATCTCATTAACAGGCTTCCCTGCCAGTTCTCTGTCCCACTGAACCTCGTTCAGGAAGTTCCTCATTCCCGTGTAGTCCCCTTTCCTGTAGTTTGGTTTCATTTGTCCTGGCCTTCCTGCTTCCCCCTCCACTTGTAGCTCTACTGTGTATTCGAAGCTCAAAACCACATGATCGCTGGCCCCAAGGGGTCTTTCATATGTGATGTCCTCAATATCTGCACTGCTCAAGGTGAATACTAAGTCCAGTCTTGCTGGCTCATCCTCTCCTCTCTCTCTTGTAGTGTCCCTTACGTGTTGGTACATGAAGTTTTCCAGTACCACCTCCATCATCTTAGCCCTCCATGTATCTTGGCCCCCATGTGGCTCTAAGTTCTCCCAGTCGATCCCCTTGTGGTTAAAGTCGCCCATGATCAGGAGCTTTGCCCTGCATGCATGAGCTCTTCTGGCCACTGCAGCCAGTGTGTCAACCATCGCTCTATTGCTCTTCTCATACTCATGCCCTGGTCTCCTGCTGTTCTGTGGTGGGTTATACATCACTGCAATTACCACCTTGGGACCTCCAGAGTGAAGCGTTCCCGCTATGTAATCACTTTCATCTGCGCTGTCTCCTCTCTCCAGCTCATCAAAATTCCATCGGTGTTTGATCAGCAGTGCCACTCCTCCACCCCCCCCTGTTCCTTCTGTCTTTCCTCAGGATCTGGTATCCCGTTGGAAAGATGGCATCTGTTATCATACCTGTAAGCTTGGTTTCTGTGAGCGCTATGATGTCCGGTGATGTCTCTTTGACTCTTTCGTGCCACTCCTCCCACTTGTTTGTTATTCCATCAGCGTTTGTGTACCATACCTTCAGTTTCCTTTCCAGTACTGTGGTTTGGGGGGCCTGTGGGGGTGGGAGACCAGGTAGCATACTGTGGGATTCTATGATTGGGGGTTGGGTGGAAGCTGTGGG
>NC_091300.1:30851010-30888510 GCF_038502225.1 Cherax quadricarinatus | reverse complement strand
ATGCACGTAGTGCTACAAATGGAATAAGAAAGATTAAACTTAACAGAGGCACGGAAGATATACAAGATTTTGCAGTTTACAGATTATCTGAGAAATGTTAGCCATGTTAGTCGTAAACATAAATAGAACAAGATGCCAGGTATCGTCATTAAAGCTAATTAATACCTTGGATAGCTTTGGATATAATTTAGACAAATACATGTGTAATAATGGTTGGCATGAATCAGTAGGTATACCTTCATAGTTAAATGGACTCATGCGACGTTCTGAATATTTTATTTAAGCTATGTTTCTCTCGTTAAGATCTTCTTTAGTATATTTATATAAATGCTCTCGGTAGGCTTACTGCAGAACTCTTGCATTCCTAATTTATTATGTTTTTATAAGCAAGAACAAGTCTGTGTTTCAATGCTGGAGGCATCAACAAGATTTCTTAACAGGTGGCGCTCCGTCAGCAGTTCCTGGTATCTGAGTAATAGCTTCTTGTGTCACGGAGTTAGGAGACTTGGGGCTGTTTTGACCGAGATCTGTCATTTTTAGCCCCAGATTAATTATAGTTAATACTGTGCATTTTTTCTTTTGTTTCTCGTCCTTGTTGACCAGCGCAGCCTGCCTCCGTCATCTCGTTTAACTAGTAGACTATAATAACTTACTCAGGTCAAGCTCTAGAATTTTCTCCTGTTCTTCAAAACATTCCTCTCCCTAAATAATTTTTCAGTAATATCCATTTTCCCAGCTCACCCTCACTAGGCCTTTCCTTTCTCTTCGTGTTATGCTACGCTATGCCCAAAGGGTCAGTCAGTCTATGGTCAAACATGAGGCAATTAACAGCAAGGAGAAGCGGCCAATATGCTGGCGTAAGAGAGCCTGTCTTGCACCTTCTCGAGGCCATTGAAGGGGATATTGGAGGGCGTGGGTAGTAACTGTTTGTCTGGCTGGTCAACAGTTGGTTACTAGCAGACAGCCAGCCCCTCCCATGACGCATAGCAGGGGAACTGCAGTACAGACACGACCCCTCTAATTACAAATAGATAAGTAAACATGCACAAACATATGTAAATACACACACATACACACACACACACACTGTAAGAAGGCGTTCGGCACAGTTTCACACACATTAGTGCAAAAGCTGGAGGACCAGGCAGGGATAACAGGGAAGGCACTACAGTGGATAAGGGAATACCTGTCAGGAAGACAACAGCGAGTCATGTTACGTGGCGAGTGTCAAAATGGAAGCCTGTGACGAGCGGGGTTCCAAAGGGGTCAGTCCTAGGACCGGTGCTGTTTCTCGTATTTGTGAACGACATAACGGAAGGAACATACTCAGAAGTGTCCTTGTTAGCAAATGATGTGAAGTTGATGAGAAGAATTCAATTGGACGAGGCCCAGGCAGAACTACAAAGAGATCTGGACAGGCTGCAGGCCTGGTCCAGCAACTGGCTCCTGAAGTTCAACCCCACAAAGTGCAGTCATGAAGCTTAGGGAAGGGCAAAGAAGACCGCAGACGAAGTATAGTCTAGGGGGGGGGGCAGAGACTACAAACCTCACTCAAGGAAAGGATATTGGGGTGAGTATAACACCAGGCACATCTCCTGAAGCGCACATCAACCAAATAACTGCTGCAGCATACGGGCGCCTAGCAAACCTAAGAACAGCATTCCGATATCTCAATAAGGAATCGTTCAGGAAACTGTACACCGTGTACGCTAGGCCTATATTGGAGAATGCAGTACCAGTTTGGAATCCACACCTAACCAAGCACGTAAGGGAACTAGAGAAAGTGCAAAAGTTTGCAACAAGACTAGTCCCGGAGCAAAGGGGCATGTCCTACGACGAGAGATTAAGGGAAATAGACCTGATGGCGCTGGAGGACAGGAGAGATAGGGGGGATATGATAACGACACATAAAATGCTGAGAGGAATCGACCAGGTGGACAGAGACAGGATGTTCCAGAGATGGAACACAGCAACATGGGGTCACAGTTGGAAATTGAAGACTCAGATGAATCACAGGGATGTTAGGAAGTATTTCTTCAGTCACAGAGTTGTCAGGAAGTGGAATAATCTGGGAAGTGATGTAGTGGAGGCAGGATCCATACATAGTTTTAAGAAGAGGTATGATAAAGCAGTAAGAGTGACCCCTTCAACCACAACTAGGTGAGAACAAACACACACACACACACACACACACCCACACTTTACCTGTGAGGCCAGGTACTTCATCCCAGCAGCGACCTGAAGAGCTATCTGCAGACAGTCCATTACAGAGAGTGGCTCCGTAGCTGCCTCTTCCCCGGACAAGAGGGCCACGTCCTCGTTGTGGCTCCTGTAGGAGGAACACAGAGATGTTCATATATATTAATACCAATTGTACTGAGAAGCTCTAAAGCCATAGTGGGTCCTAAAGCCTTTGAGAAATGAATGGCAAATGGATTTGATCCGTAGATCGAGAAACCTTTACCAGTGTTAAGAGGTTTCCAGTTGCAACAATGACAAGTCGAGTCAGTATATAATACCCACACCCGTAACCACTCATTGTGAAAAGTGGCTGGGTTGAACTCATTATCAAAAGTGGGTGGATTAACTCTATCAGAGGTAAATGGTCTTAACTCATTAACAGAAGTAAGTTTAAATGCACTCTCAAGAGAGAACAGGTATTTACACTGTAGTTACTTTCAGTACATTAAAAGTAACTAGTGTAAATACTTTAATATGAGAGAGTCGAGTGAATTAAAAACAAGAGCATCTGTTAGCTACCTAACAGATGTTTTTATTTTTAATTCATTCGATGCCCAGATGCGCTTCCCAGCTCATCTGGGCATCTGTCCTCAACTGTACACAGGTGTCTTTTTCTACATCTTGTCGGTATCACTATACCACTTTTCAAGAGATGTAAGGGCAAGGATCCCCCAACATCTAATAATAACTAGGTACTTGAACTTCTCCCATTATCTAGTAATAACTAGGTACTTGAACTCCTCCCAACATCTGGTAATAACTAGGTACTTGAACTCTTCCCATTATCTAGTAACAACTAGGTACTTGAACTCCTCCCAACATCTAGTAATAACTAGGTACTTGAACTCTTCCCAATATCTAGTAACAACTAGGTACTTGAACTCCTCCCAGCATCTAGTAATAACTAGTTACTTGAACTCCTCCCAGCATCTAGTAATAACTAGGTACCTGAACTCTTCCCAATATCTAGTAATAACTAGTTACTTGAACTCCTCCCAGCATCTAGTAATAACTAGGTACCTGAACTCTTCCCAATATCTAGTAATAACTAGTTACTTGAACTCCTCTCAACATCTAGTAATAACTAGGTACCTGAACTCTTCCCAATATCTAGTAATAACTAGTTACTTGAACTCCTCCCAGCATCTAGTAATAACTAGGTACCTGAACTCTTCCCAATATCTAGTAATAACTAGTTACTTGAACTCCTCCCAGCATCTAGTAATAACTAGGTACCTGAACTCTTCCCAATATCTAGTAATAACTAGTTACTTGAACTCCTCCCAGCATCTAGTAATAACTAGGTACCTGAACTCTTCCCAACATCTAGTAATAACTAGGTACTTGAACTCTTCCCAATATCTAGTAATAACTAGTTACTTGAACTCCTCCCAGCATCTAGTAATAACTAGTTACTTGAACTCCTCCCAGCATCTAGTAATAACTAGGTACCTGAACTCTTCCCAATATCTAGTAATAACTAGTTACTTGAACTCCTCCCAGCATCTAGTAATAACTAGTTACTTGAACTAGCATCTAGTAATAACTCTTGAACCCTCCCATATCTAGTAATAACTAGTTACTTGAACTCCTCCCAGCATCTAGTAACAACTAGGTACTTGAACTCTTCCCAGCATCTAGTAATAACTAGTTACTTGAACTCCTCCCAGCATCTAGTAATAACTAGGTACCTGAACTCTTCCCAATATCTAGTAATAACTAGTTACTTGAACTCCTCCCAGCATCTAGTAATAACTAGGTACCTGAACTCCTCCCAATATCTAGTAATAACTAGTTACTTGAACTCCTCCCAGCATCTAGTAATAACTAGTTACTTGAACTCCTCCCAGCATCTAGTAATAACTAGTTACTTGAACTCCTCCCAGCATCTAGTAACAACTAGGTACTTGAACTCCTCCCAGCATCTAGTAATAACTAGTTACTTGAACTCCTCCCAGCATCTAGTAATAACTAGTTACTTGAGCTCCTCCCAGCATCTAGTAATAACTAGTTACTTGAACTCCTCCCAGCATCTAGTAATAACTAGTTACTTGAACTCCTCCCAGCATCTAGTAATAACTAGTTACTTGAACTCCTCCCAGCATCTAGTAATAACTAGTTACTTGAACTCCTCCCAGCATCTAGTAATAACTAGCTACTTGAACTCCTCCCAGCATCTAGTAATAACTAGTTACTTGAACTCCTCCCAGCATCTAGTAATAACTAGTTACTTGAACTCCTCCCAGCATCTAGTAATAACTAGTTTCTTGAACTCCTCCCAGCATCTAGTAATAACTAGTTACTTGAACTCCTCCCAGCATCTAGTAATAACTAGTTACTTGAACTCCTCCCAGCATCTAGTAATAACTAGTTACTTGAACTCCTCCCAGCATCTAGTAATAACTAGGTACCTGAACTCTTCCCAATATCTAGTAATAACTAGTTACTTGAACTCCTCCCAACATCTAGTAATAACTAGGTACCTGAACTCTTCCCAATATCTAGTAATAACTAGTTACTTGAACTCCTCCCAGCATCTAGTAATAACTAGGTACCTGAACTCTTCCCAATATCTAGTAATAACTAGTTACTTGAACTCCTCCCAGCATCTAGTAATAACTAGGTACCTGAACTCTTCCCAATATCTAGTAATAACTAGTTACTTGAACTCCTCCCAGCATCTAGTAATAACTAGTTACTTGAACTCCTCCCAGCATCTAGTAATAACTAGGTACCTGAACTCTTCCCAACATCTAGTAATAACTAGTTACTTGAACTCCTCCCAGCATCTAGTAATAACTAGTTACTTGAACTCCTCCCAGCATCTAGTAATAACTAGTTACTTGAACTCCTCCCAGCATCTAGTAATAACTAGTTACTTGAACTCCTCCCAGCATCTAGTAATAACTAGTTACTTGAACTCCTCCCAGCATCTAGTAATAACTAGTTACTTGAACTCCTCCCAGCATCTAGTAATAACTAGGTACCTGAACTCTTCCCAACATCTAGTAATAACTAGGTACTTGAACTCTTCCCAATATCTAGTAATAACTAGTTACTTGAACTCCTCCCAGCATCTAGTAATAACTAGTTACTTGAACTCCTCCCAGCATCTAGTAATAACTAGGTACCTGAACTCTTCCCAACATCTAGTAATAACTAGTTACTTGAACTCCTCCCAGCATCTAGTAATAACTAGTTACTTGAACTCCTCCCAGCATCTAGTAATAACTAGTTACTTGAACTCCTCCCAGCATCTAGTAATAACTAGTTACTTGAACTCCTCCCAGCATCTAGTAATAACTAGTTACTTGAACTCCTCCCAGCATCTAGTAATAACTAGTTACTTGAACTCCTCCCAGCATCTAGTAATAACTAGTTACTTGAACTCCTCCCAGCATCTAGTAATAACTAGTTACTTGAACTCCTCCCAGCATCTAGTAATAACTAGTTTCTTGAACTCCTCCCAGCATCTAGTAATAACTAGTTACTTGAACTCCTCCCAGCATCTAGTAATAACTAGTTACTTGAACTCCTCCCAGCATCTAGTAATAACTAGTTACTTGAACTCCTCCCAGCATCTAGTAATAACTAGTTACTTGAACTCCTCCCAGCATCTAGTAATAACTAGTTACTTGAACTCCTCCCAGCATCTAGTAATAACTAGTTACTTGAACTCCTCCCAGCATCTAGTAATAACTAGTTACTTGAACTCCTCCCAGCATCTAGTAATAACTAGTTACTTGAACTCCTCCCAGCATCTAGTAATAACTAGTTACTTGAACTCCTCCCAGCATCTAGTAATAACTAGTTACTTGAACTCCTCCCAGCATCTAGTAATAACTAGTTACTTGAACTCCTCCCAGCATCTAGTAATAACTAGTTACTTGAACTCCTCCCAGCATCTAGTAATAACTAGTTACTTGAACTCCTCCCAGCATCTAGTAACAACTAGGTACTTGAACTCCTCCCAGCATCTAGTAATAACTAGTTACTTGAACTCCTCCCAGCATCTAGTAATAACTAGGTACCTGAACTCTTCCCAACATCTAGTAATAACTAGTTACTTGAACTCCTCCCAGCATCTAGTAATAACTAGTTACTTGAACTCGTCCCAGCATCTAGTAATAACTAGTTACTTGAACTCCTCCCAGCATCTAGTAATAACTAGTTACTTGAACTCCTCCCAGCATCTAGTAACAACTAGGTACTTGAACTCCTCCCAGCATCTAGTAATAACTAGTTACTTGAACTCCTCCCAGCATCTAGTAATAACTAGGTACCTGAACTCTTCCCAACATCTAGTAATAACTAGTTACTTGAACTCCTCCCAGCATCTAGTAATAACTAGTTACTTGAACTCCTCCCAGCATCTAGTAATAACTAGTTACTTGAACTCCTCCCAGCATCTAGTAATAACTAGTTACTTGAACTCCTCCCAGCATCTAGTAATAACTAGTTACTTGAACTCCTCCCAGCATCTAGTAACAACTAGGTACTTGAACTCCTCCCAGCATCTAGTAATAACTAGTTACTTGAACTCCTCCCAGCATCTAGTAATAACTAGTTACTTGAGCTCCTCCCAGCATCTAGTAATAACTAGTTACTTGAACTCCTCCCAGCATCTAGTAATAACTAGTTACTTGAACTCCTCCCAGCATCTAGTAATAACTAGTTACTTGAACTCCTCCCAGCATCTAGTAATAACTAGTTACTTGAACTCCTCCCAGCATCTAGTAATAACTAGCTACTTGAACTCCTCCCAGCATCTAGTAATAACTAGTTACTTGAACTCCTCCCAGCATCTAGTAATAACTAGTTACTTGAACTCCTCCCAGCATCTAGTAATAACTAGTTTCTTGAACTCCTCCCAGCATCTAGTAATAACTAGTTACTTGAACTCCTCCCAGCATCTAGTAATAACTAGTTACTTGAACTCCTCCCAGCATCTAGTAATAACTAGTTACTTGAACTCCTCCCAGCATCTAGTAATAACTAGGTACCTGAACTCTTCCCAATATCTAGTAATAACTAGTTACTTGAACTCCTCCCAACATCTAGTAATAACTAGGTACCTGAACTCTTCCCAATATCTAGTAATAACTAGTTACTTGAACTCCTCCCAGCATCTAGTAATAACTAGGTACCTGAACTCTTCCCAATATCTAGTAATAACTAGTTACTTGAACTCCTCCCAGCATCTAGTAATAACTAGGTACCTGAACTCTTCCCAATATCTAGTAATAACTAGTTACTTGAACTCCTCCCAGCATCTAGTAATAACTAGGTACCTGAACTCTTCCCAACATCTAGTAATAACTAGGTACTTGAACTCTTCCCAATATCTAGTAATAACTAGTTACTTGAACTCCTCCCAGCATCTAGTAATAACTAGGTACCTGAACTCTTCCCAACATCTAGTAATAACTAGTTACTTGAACTCCTCCCAGCATCTAGTAATAACTAGTTACTTGAACTCCTCCCAGCATCTAGTAATAACTAGTTACTTGAACTCCTCCCAGCATCTAGTAATAACTAGTTACTTGAACTCCTCCCAGCATCTAGTAATAACTAGTTACTTGAACTCCTCCCAGCATCTAGTAATAACTAGTTACTTGAACTCCTCCCAGCATCTAGTAATAACTAGTTACTTGAACTCCTCCCAGCATCTAGTAATAACTAGTTACTTGAACTCCTCCCAGCATCTAGTAATAACTAGTTTCTTGACCTCCTCCCAGCATCTAGTAATAACTAGTTACTTGAACTCCTCCCAGCATCTAGTAACAACTAGTTACTTGAACTCCTCCCAGCATCTAGTAATAACTAGTTACTTGAACTCCTCCCAGCATCTAGTAATAACTAGTTACTTGAACTCCTCCCAGCATCTAGTAATAACTAGTTACTTGAACTCCTCCCAGCATCTAGTAATAACTAGTTACTTGAACTCCTCCCAGCATCTAGTAATAACTAGTTACTTGAACTCCTCCCAGCATCTAGTAATAACTAGTTACTTGAACTCCTCCCAGCATCTAGTAATAACTAGTTACTTGAACTCCTCCCAGCATCTAGTAATAACTAGTTACTTGAACTCCTCCCAGCATCTAGTAATAACTAGTTACTTGAACTCCTCCCAGCATCTAGTAATAACTAGTTACTTGAACTCCTCCCAGCATCTAGTAATAACTAGTTACTTGAACTCCTCCCAGCATCTAGTAATAACTAGTTACTTGAACTCCTCCCAGCATCTAGTAATAACTAGTTACTTGAACTCCTCCCAGCATCTAGTAATAACTAGTTACTTGAACTCCTCCCAGCATCTAGTAATAACTAGTTACTTGAACTCCTCCCAGCATCTAGTAATAACTAGTTACTTGAACTCCTCCCAGCATCTAGTAATAACTAGTTACTTGAACTCCTCCCAGCATCTAGTAATAACTAGTTACTTGAACTCCTCCCAGCATCTAGTAATAACTAGTTACTTGAACTCCTCCCAGCATCTAGTAATAACTAGTTACTTGAACTCCTCCCAGCATCTAGTAATAACTAGTTACTTGAACTCCTCCCAGCATCTAGTAATAACTAGTTACTTGAACTCCTCCCAGCATCTAGTAATAACTAGTTACTTGAACTCCTCCCAGCATCTAGTAATAACTAGTTACTTGAACTCCTCCCAGCATCTAGTAATAACTAGTTACTTGAACTCCTCCCAGCATCTAGTAATAACTAGTTACTTGAACTCCTCCCAGCATCTAGTAATAACTAGGTACCTGAACTCTTCCCAAGATCTAGTAATAACTAGTTACTTGAACTCCTCCCAGCATCTAGTAACAACTAGGTACTTGAACTCCTCCCAGCATCTAGTAATAACTAGTTACTTGAACTCCTCCCAGCATCTAGTAATAACTAGTTACTTGAACTCCTCCCAGCATCTAGTAACAACTAGTTACTTGAACTCCTCCCAGCATCTAGTAACAACTAGGTACTTGAACTCCTCCCAGCATCTAGTAATAACTAGTTACTTGAACTCCTCCCAGCATCTAGTAACAACTAGGTACTTGAACTCCTCCCAGCATCTAGTAATAACTAGTTACTTGAACTCCTCCCAGCATCTAGTAACAACTAGGTACTTGAACTCCTCCCAGCATCTAGTAATAACTAGTTACTTGAACTCCTCCCAGCATCTAGTAACAACTAGGTACTTGAACTCCTCCCAGCATCTAGTAATAACTAGTTACTTGAACTCCTCCCAGCATCTAGTAACAACTAGGTACTTGAACTCCTCCCAGCATCTAGTAATAACTAGTTACTTGAACTCCTCCCAGCATCTAGTAACAACTAGGTACTTGAACTCCTCCCAGCATCTAGTAATAACTAGTTACTTGAACTCCTCCCAGCATCTAGTAACAACTAGGTACTTGAACTCTTCCCAATATCTAGTAATAACTAGTTACTTGAACTCCTCCCAGCATAAATAACAAAAAGACACAATACCGTGACTGGAACGATACACAAATAACCCGCACATAAAAGAGAGAAGCTTACGACGACGTTTCGGTCCGACTTGGACCGTGTGACTTTGTAAATGGTCCCCGTCGGACCGAAACGTCGTCGTAAGCTTCTCTCTTTTATGTGCGGGTTATTTGTGTATCCTCCCAGCATCTAGTAATAACTAGTTACTTGAACTCCTCCCAGCATCTAGTAATAACTAGTTACTTGAACTCCTCCCAGCATCTAGTAATAACTAGGTACTTGAACTCCTCCCAGCATCTAGTAATAACTAGGTATGTGAACTCCACCCCACATCTAGTAATAATTAGGTATGTGAACTCCTCCCAGCATCTAGTAATAACTAGGTACTCTAATGTTAGTCTACTGTGGGTAGTCACATACTGTTTAGTATACCTAAAATGTGTAGGGTAAAAGTAACTGTGGAATTAAGCAAGCTTGCTTTGGAAAGCAAAACTTTCTTTTCGGGTTGATTAGCTCTCGGAATCTAATTTCTGGAAATTATTTCCTGGCAACTTGCAGCAAACAACTATCTCCAAGCACAATACAGCCGGCAAACCGGAAATCTTTTGTCAAGAAAAAAAAACAATTAGGAGAAAGGAAGGAATGAGAGAGCAGATTACATCTCAAGGAAGTTTGACAAGTATGTATGTATATGTATATATGCATATGTATGTATGTAAATACGATTTATATATATATATATATATATATATATATATATATATATATATATATATATATATATATATATATAATATATATATATATATATATATATATATATATATATATATATATATATATATATATATATATATATATATATATATATATATATATATATATATTTATATATATATATATATATATATATATATATATATATATATATATGTATATATATATATATATATATATATATTATTTTATTATCACACTGGCCGATTCCCACCAAGGCAGGGTGGCCCGAAAAAGAAAAACTTTCACCATCATTCACTCCATCACTGTCTTGCCAGAAGGGTGCTTTACACTACAGTTTTCAAACTGCAACATTAACACCCCTCCTTCAGAGTGCAGGCACTGTACTTCGCATCTCCAGGACTCAAGTCCGGCCTGCCGGTTTCCCTGAACCCCTTCATAAATGTTACTTTGCTCACACTCCAACAGCACGTCAAGTATTAAAAACCATTCGTCTCCATTCACTCCTATCAAACACGCTCACGCACGCCTGCTGGAAGTCCAGCCCCTCTCACACAAAACCTCCTTTACCCCCTCCCTCCAACCTTTCCTAGGCCGACCCCTACCCCGCCTTCCTTCCACTACAGACTGATACACTCTTGAAGTCATTCTGTTTCGCTCCATTCTCTCTACATGTCCGAACCACCTCAACAACCCTTCCTCAGCCCTCTGGACAACAGTTTTAGTAATCCCGCACCTCCTCCTAACTTCCAAACTACGAATTCTCTGCATTATATTCACACCACACATTGCCCTCAGACATGACATCTCCACTGCCTCCAGCCTTCTCGCTGCAACATTCATCACCCATGCTTCACACCCATATAAGAGTGTTGGTAAAACTATACTCTCATACATTCCCCTCTTTGCCTCCAAGGACAAAGTTCTTTGTCTCCACAGACTCCTAAGTGCACCACTCACCCTTTTCCCCTCATCAATTCTATGATTCACCTCATCCTTCATAGACCCATCCGCTGACACGTCCACTCCCAAATATCTGAATACATTCACCTCCTCCATACTCTCTCCCTCCAATCTGATATCCAATCTTTCATCACCTAATATTTTTGTTATCTTCATAACCTTACTCTTTCCTGTATTCACTTTTAATTTTCTTCTTTTGCACACCCTACCAAATTCATCCACCAATCTTTGCAACTTCTTTTCAGAATCTCCCAAGAGCACAGTGTCATCAGCAAAGAGCAACTGTGACAACTCCCACATTATGTGTGATTCTTTATCTTTTAACTCCACGCCTCTTGTCAAGACCCTCGCATTTACTTCTCTTACAACCCCATCTAGAACTGTACTGGGGACCCTCATCCTCGGAGAAAAGAATAAACTTGCTTCAGGGAAAACTCAAGGTTCTCCCTGAAGCTGTTTGAGAATTTTCTCCTGCTACCCCCTATATTTCAAGTTTGTTTTATTTAAAAACAAAATACATTGGCCAAACATTCAGAAAAATAGAACAGAAAGTAAAACAACATAGGTAACTCAGAGCTACATCTCGAATACTTCGTCCAGCTCCCCTGCGGTGGGCCGCGTGCCCAGGATGCTGCAGGCATTTCCTCTCTGGATCGCAACACTGAGTCTCTGAAAGAGGAAGCTGGTCGGTCGCCCTGTGGTCCTTGGTTTCTATGATGAGCTTTTCACCCAGCTCTTTGAGGAACTTTAGAGCACACTTGCCCCATGCACCATGGGTCTCCGACCCTATTGGAATGAAGTTATAGCAAGGGGGAAGTACTTCATATTTTCGGATCTTCTGGGTCTCCCTGTGGCTGGCAGCTCCACCCCCTTCCACTACGGAGTATGACAAGTAGGTGTCTGCCAATGTGGCGGCACAGGTGTAGTCCCAGGCAATCTGCTTTCCATCCTTCCAGGGTAGTATAGTGGCTCCATCAGGATGCTTTTGACTTCCATCAGACCTCTGTACTTGGGGTTCCCGTTGAGCTGGGCAACGGGCTGTGGCGAGGCTTCTCTTTATGATGTCATTGACCTCCTCATGTCTGGCATACTTCCTTTCTGCTGTGTGACACACGAGACCATATGTATTTATATATGTATGTATACATATATACACAAATAGGATGGGGTCCACCTCTGGTGTAAATTGTGGGGCCTATAGCCTCGAAGAAGTGGATAAAAAGGCTTCAAGGAAGAATACTTGGATTTCTTCTTGAAGCCATTTGAATATTCCACTTCCCTACCACCCCATCTTTTCATTTTTTTATACATGTTTATATATATATATATATATATATATATATATATATATATATATATATATATATATATATATATATATATATATATATATATATATATATATATATATATATATATATATATATATATGCCAGTGCCATCACTGAATGGGAGACTCTTGCTGGTCCAGCACCAAACCCTAGTGCAGCACTGGCTCACAAACAGTCAAGGTGGGATGGCCCCATCGCTGAAAAGGTGCTTGCCAACATGCTCAGGGTTGCAACATCAGATAGGAAGACTGCCCGTCTCCAGGCTGTGAGCGCACCTCACTCCGGGGACTTCCTCCAAACAGTTCCCATATCGGCAATGGGAAAGCGACGCGACCCTAAAACCCTCCGTATTGCAGTGGCTCTGCGCCTTGCTGCCCCAATTCACACAGAATATATGTGTATTTGCGGCGAAGAGCAAGCAGACCAATACGGTCTACATGGTCTTAACTGTTTCAAAACCAAGGGCTGGCATGCAAGACACAAAGAGGTCAATGACATCATAAAGAGAACCCTTGCTACAGCTGGATGCCCAGCCGAGAAGGAGCCCCGATCACTAGCAGCCAACAATACCCACAACCCAGCAAACCACCCCGACGGTATCACCATCTATCCTTGGAAGAACGGCAAGCTCTTAGCATGGGACTGCTGTATAGCCCTTGTGGCTTAGCGCTTCTTTTTGATTATAATAATAATAATTAGCATGGGACTATACCTGTGTGTCCACACTGGCTGACACCTATATCCATCACAGCGTGGGGCGACAAGGAGCTGCTGACCACAGGGAGTACAAGATCAGCAAGTACAGGGACATAAGCCAACAGAATCAATTTGTCCCAGTGGGATCAGAGACCTTGGGATCATGGGGAAATAATGCCACACGTTTCCTTAAAGAATTGGGTTACAGACTCATCGACACCACCAGGGACCCAAGGGCAGCCACTTTCATGTTCCAGTGCCTCAGCATAGCCATCCAGTGGGGAAATGCTTGCTTCTTACTTGGCTCGCGTCTGGCTTCGAAGGAGCTGGAGGAAATTCATGATCTTTAATATTGTACCATTGTATTCATGTTTGTGTTTTTCTGCAAATGTATTATGCTTATTAATAAATGTTCATATAGAATATAAAATATAGGGGGTGGTAGGAGAAGAAAAATATTCAAACAGCTCCGGGGAGAGCTTTGAGTTTTCCCTGAGGTACGTTTATTGTCTTCTCTGAGGATGAGGGTCCCCATTCCAGCTAAAGAGGTTGTACCTCTCTCTCTCTCTTCAGCTTAATGCTCCCGAATGTTCAAGGATTCTAGTATTTAAATTATAGTCTTGAGAAGATACAAGTCATTCCCGTCTGTTATGAATTATATTTATAACAAAATACTACGTACTTTGATGCAGAGTGTATATATATATATATATATATATATATATATATATATATATATATATATATATATATATATATATATATATATACATTCGGGAGCATTAAGCTGAATGAAGCTTGCGACAACTTAACCAGTCTTACGTACCATCGGGAAACACCCCCATCAATTTGATCACCCACACAGTTGACCTCGGTTTCTCTAGGTCAGTCAGTGGGTGACCTCATTTTGGTGGCGTTACTGTCACACCTCCACAAGTCTAGTATTGTGAGGTCAATGGCTTAGAAAACTAACAAGTTGAAGAATAAGACACTTTTGCAACTTCTTGGAATCTCCTATATATTGGCCTGAAGAAGACACTGGCTGGCGAAACGTTTCATCACCAAAGATTCCCAAAAGTTTGGTAATAGAGTTGTGGATGAGTGGAACAAACTCCCAAGTACAGTTATAGAGGCCAGAACGTTGTGTAGCTTTAAAAATAGGTTGGATAAATACATGAGTGGGTGTGAGTTGGACCTGATTAGCTTGTGCTGCCAGGACGGTTGCCGTGTTCCTCCCTTAAGTCAAGGTGACCTGACCTGACTAGGTTGGGTGCATTGGCTTAAGCCGGTAGGAGACTTGGACCTGCCTCGCATGGGCCAGTAGGCCTGCTGCAGTGTTCCTTCGTTCTTATGTTCCTAAATGATGCACATGTGTCTCAGTTATCATCCCTGGTGTTGGTGGCAACGATGGCTCTGTACAGTTGTTGCTTCTAGGAATATCTGGTGTTAACTGAATATTCTTTTTGTAATTTCTATGTTACTCTTCTTTCTGTTAACTTAGTAATAATTTCTGTGATTTCTTTCTAGGTATTTTAGGCCAACCTGACGTGAGCTGTTTTTTCTTGGTTAACTTTTACTTAACTCTTGAGTTCTTGCTTCTCCGTTAACTTTGTCTTATGTCATCTAATTTTATAGTTTATCTTTTTTTCATTGTTAGCTTAGTTACATATAGGACTTTCTGGTAGCCTAGTCTTATTAGTGTCATTTTTAAATTCAATGTTTAGTACCTGTTTATCAGTTACTTTAAATACATATTTTACAACTCTGTATTATTCTAACTCGTCAGAGGTTATACTGTGACTCAGTGCTTGATGCTGCATCATTAACATATTTTTTTTTAAAAGAAATCAATGACTCTTGATAACGGCTTGCCGGCGAGGTGCGTCTTGGCAGATGTTAATTAATTTGATTCCAGATTTTTTCTCTGTCGAGGTGTGACATAAGAGGTTGTTGGCGCTGTCTGTTGGGTAGGGCTGTTGGTTACTGTCCTCGCCGGGAGCCTTCCTGAAACCTAAATTGCCACGAAAACTGTGTTTGTGTACACTGACGAAACTACTTGCTGGACTGAGGCTGCTAACTCTGTTGTTCTTCTGGAAGGTGTCCTTGTTGTACTGTCAAGTCGCTCCTAGTTAGAAGGAACCTGGGCACTTGACAAGGCTTGTGACCTTGCTAGGTAGGGAAGGAGGGCATAAAGGGACGCGTTAAACCCAATTAAGAAGCCATCAGGACAGATATATCAATGCCAGAAGGGAGTTCTGAAGTATGACGGAGTGAAGCTGAATCAATCACTGCTCCTCTTTCTCCCCAATAAATACTCACCGGCCCATTACGAAGTCAACAAAAATTACTCATTTGAAGGATACATAAAAAAAAAAAACTATTTCAATAACAAAATGGCAAAGCCCGGAAAATACTTTTATTAAATTGTGAAATTACGCTGGATGTGAAATAAGTTTTTATTATTATATTAAGATTATTGAAACTGTTGCATGTGACAGATGTGATTAAACAGGAAGTAAAAGTGTTTTTCTTTTTATCATTTCTGGATGAGAGAGGAGAATGGGAAATTTCTTTGCAACTTTCTTGAAAAGTCTGCTGTCAATTAGCCTCCAGTGTTCAAGTGGAGAGTCGTGGTTTGTGAGCCATCATTTATATAATCGTTCTGTCATTGTCAAAAAAACAGCAACAGCAATAGCAGCAGGAGGAGTAGCAGCAGCAAAAATAACAGCAATGGCAGCAACAGCAGCCCAGTAGAAGCAGTAGCAGCTGCAGTCGCAGCAGCAGCAGCAGCAACAGCAGCAGCAGCTGCTGCTGCTGCTGCAGCATCTTGGGTGATTGATCTGCAGCCGTCTTCTCGTTCTGTGAACGTTATGTTAGACTATTATAGTGACGAGGGTGAGCTGAGGAGAGGATGAAGAGGAGGTGAAGATGCAATGAAGAGGAGGTGAAGGATAAAGAGGAGATGAAGGGGAGGCATGAAACTATGAAGATAAGGTGAATGGGAGAAGTGGAAATAGTAAAGAGATGAAGAGGAAGAGAAAACGAAGGGATGAAGGAGTACAAAAACGAAATACAGAAGACACTATGAGAGCTGATGTGAGGAGTGAGATAGGATGGTGGGGAGGATAACAGAAGAGGAAAGATAGATGTCATGCACTGAACGCTACGAAGAATGAAAAGAAAAGTAATAAGAGAAACGAAAAAGGAGAAACGCGGACAGTGGATATTTTTTTAATAAGCAGAAGAGAAATACGAGATGAAACAAAGCTAAAAGAGAAGACAGAAAAAAGACAATTTTGGTAAAAGAAAGTTTGAAACAGAGAGAGCGAGAGAGAGAGAGAGAGAGAGAGAGAGAGAGAGAGAGAGAGAGAGAGAGAGAGAGAGAGAGAGAGAGAGAGAGAGAGAGAGAGAGAGAGAGAGAGAGAGAGAGAGAGAGAGAGAGAGAGAGAGAGAGAGTGAGAGAGAGAGAGAGAGAGAGAGAGAGAGAGAGAGAGAGAGAGAGAGAGAGAGAGAGAGAGAGAGAGAGAGAGAGAGAGAGAGAGAGAGAGAGAGAGAGAGAGAGAGAGAGAGAGAGAGAGAGAGAGAGAGAGAGAGAGAGAGAGAGAGAGAGAGAGAGAGAGAGAGAGAGAGAGAGAGAGAGAGAGAGAGAGAGAGAGAGAGAGAGAGAGAGAGAGAGATCATACATACCCAGGATGACTCGAGTATGGAACACATTCGTTCAGCATAATGATGTCAACGAGATAACGTCAGTTGATCAAATGAAAATGCTGGCCCACAGATGGCTCCAACTTCATCCTGTTCCCTACTTGTATGTCTCATAACAATAAAAATGCTTTCAAATGAGCTGATGTAGGTAATACAGCTCAGCTTGTCAATAAAGAATTAGGAATCCTTAACCTGTAAATAGCTTGTCAATAAAGCTAGGGATCCTTAACCTTGTCAAACCATAAAAAAAAAAAAAAAAAAAAAAAAAAAAAAAAAAAAAAAAAAAAAAAAAGAGAGAGAGAGAGAGAGAGAGAGAGAGAGAGGGAGAGAGAGAGGGAGAGAGAGAGAGAGAGAGAGAGAGAGAGAGACATTTGCACCTGAGAAAACACAAATGATGATGAATTCTAGGCACCAAGATGATAATGCTGGTGCAGTAGTAAGGATGAATGGGAGGGTGTTGGCACCTGGGGAAGAAATTGATATCCCTGGGGTGAAATTTAATTCCAAACTGACCTTGAAAAAACATGTTGTAAATCTTGCAAACAAGGCAGCCAGGAAGCTTACAGCACTTCGCCGTATCTCGCATCTGCTTGACAGCAGGGGTTGTAAGATTTTGTAAGAGGTACAAGTAAGCTCACACCTTTAGTATGTTCCACTTTCTTGGTTCGCCTGCCCCCTTCTCATCTGCGACTGCTTTCAACACAAGAGGGATGTGGGTGGCCTTACTGTTATGTACAAGGCCAATATTGTAGAAGTACCAGACTTGGATCCACTTCGAGGACAGCGTGAAGCAAGCTTTTATACCACAAGACGGGCAGAAAGCAGCAACTTCACTTTGGCTGTACCCTTCTCCAGAACATCACTTCATCTGAGATAATTTATCCCCAGGATGGCTCGAGTATGGAACACATTCGTACAGCATTACGATGTCAACGAGATAAAGTCAGTTGACCAGATGAAAATGCTGGCCCACAGATGGCGAATCCTTAACCTGTAAATAGCTTGTCAATAAAGCTAAGGATCCTTAACCTAACCTTGTCAAACCCTGTAAAAAAAAAAACCCGAGTAAGAGAGAGAGAGAGAGAGAGAGAGAGAGAGAGAGAGAGAGAGAGAGAGAGAGAGAGAGAGAGAGAGAGAGAGAGAGAGAGAGAGAGAGAGAGAGAGAGAGAGAGAGAGAGAGAGAGAGAGAGAGAGAGAGAGAGAGAGAGAGAGGGAGGGGGCAGAACGCAAAAACAGTCAATCAGACAGTTAATTACGACTCTTCTTAGAATCATTACTTTAATGATATTCAGTATCGACAAGATGTGTAAGACACATGTGCAACACCTGGAGTATCCCGGTGACTGGGGAGGGAGGAGGATACACAAATGTTGCACATGTGTCTCATTCACCAACTTTTCGGAATCACCCACTAATTTAGTCCACTATGAACGATGAACCACCCACTAACTTAACCACCACCAACTAACTTAACTACTCACTAACTTAACCACAACCCACTAACTTAACCACCACCCGCTAACTTTACTACTCACTAACTTAATCACCACCCACTAACTTAGCTACTCACTAACTTAACCACCACCCACTAACTTAACTACTCACTAACTTAACCACCACTCACTAAACCACCACCCACCAACTTAACCACCACCCACTAACTTAACCACCACCCACTAACTTAACCACCACCCACTAACTTAACCACCACCCACTAACTTAACCATCACCCACCTGCACCACACACAAGTAACCTGCACTCAGGAGACTGAAATTTGTTATTTGTACATTGTTCCAGTCTTTTCATTCACCTGAGGTAGTTACTGAGGTCCCCTGTGCTGTGCCTTTTATTTACCTGAGGTAATTATTCAGGTCCCACGTGTTGTGCCTTTTATTCACCTGAGGTAGTTATTGAGGTCCCCGTGTTCCATGTATTCGAAGACCATCAGCAGAGGATCAGAGTTGTAACACACGCCGTAGAAGCTGACGATGTTCTTGTGTTTGAGGTTGTTGAGTAGCTCCACCTCCCTCTCCAGCTCCTGCCGAGCCTCCACTCCAACACTCTTCAACGTCTTCACCTGACGAAGGTAAAACTCACACGAGTGTGGATTATGCAGCGACAAGTGTGGGTAATTTAGAGACAAGTGTGGGTAATTCAGAGCCGAGACAAGTGGATAATTCAGATACAAGACAAGAGTGGATAATTCAGAGACAAGCCAATTGTGGGTAATACATAGACAAGTGTGGGTAATTCAGAGACAAGTGTGGGTAATACATAGACAAGTGTGAGTAATACATAGACAAGTGTGGGTAATTCAGAGACAAGTGTGGGTAATACTGATAAAAGTGTGGGTAATACTGATACAAGTGTGGGTAACACTGATACAAGTGTGGATAATACTGATACAAGTGTGTGGGTAATACTGATACAAGTGTGGGTAACACTGATACAAGTGTGGATAATACTGATACAAGTGTGTGGGTAATACAGATACAAGTGTGGGCAATACAGATACAAGCGTGGGTAATACTGATACAAGTGTGTGTGGATAATACAGATACAAGTGTGGGTAATACATATACAAGTGTGGGTAATACTGATACAAGTGTGGGTAATACTGATACAAGTGTGTGGGTAATACAGATACAAGTGTGTGGGTAATACAGATACAAGTGTGGGTAATACTGATAAAAGTGTGTGGGTAATACAGATACAAGTGTGGGTAATAAGGATACAAGTGTGGGTAATACAGATACAAGTGTGGGAAATACTGATACGAGTGTGGGTAATACAGATAAAAGTGTGGGTAATAAGGATACAAGTGTGGGTAATAAGGATACAAGTGTGGGCAATACAGATACAAGTGTGGGTAACACGGATACAAGTGTGGGTAATACTGATACGAGCGTGGGTAATACAGATACAAGTGTGGGTAATATAGATACAAGTGTGGGTAATACAGATACAAGTGTGGTTAATACTGATACATGTGGTAACTTATACAACGTTTCGCCCTCAATGATGCTTTATGATGCCTGGTTTAACCCACATGGAAAGGCCTTTTCAGGTGTTTATGTAAGGTATGGGAGAAACTTTCATAAAAGTCCCAGTGTGGGTAAAAGGTCGTGTAATGAAGCCCCACTGAGGGTTAAACATCGTTTAACCCTCAGTATCTTTGATTTTACCACATGTAATACTGACAGGCGTGATAGATGTGACAAGTGTGACATGTGTGGCAGATATGACAAGGCCGACAGGTGTGACAGGTGTGACAGGTGTGACATGTAACAGGTGTGACATGTGTGATAGGTTTGGCAGATGTAGCAGGTGTGGAAGTAATGATACAATATTCTGAACAAACTCATTAGGATTACGTTTCGGTCTGCGTAAAACAATATCGTGTCACTTCTCAATAAAACTCAGCACAGAAGGAAACGTTTTGGAAGTAACGTCTTGCTCTGCAACGTGTGTCGTTTCTCCACAAGTCTCTATTAGACAACGTTTCTCCCGAAGTCGAAGACCATAAAAACTCATCTTTTGAGCGAAACATAGTGAAATGAAAATGTACGTGGATAACAGGAAACACACACACACACACACACACACACACACACACACACACACACACACACACACACACACACACACACACACACACACACACACGGTATGTCCAACGAGGAGCGGTTAAGGGAAATCGACCTGACAACACTGGAGGACAGGAGAGAGAGGGGAGACATGATAACATAAAATACGAGAGGAATTGACAAGGTGGACAGAGACAGGATGTTCCAGAGATGGGACACAGCAACAAGGGGCCACAGTTGGAAGTTGAAGAATCAGATGAATCACAGGGATGTTAAGAAGTATTTCTTCAGTCACAGAGTAGTCAGGAAGTGGAATAGTTTGGGAAACGATGTAGTGGAGGCAGGCTCCATATATAGCTTTAAGAAGAGGTATGATAAAGCTCATGGAGCGGGAAGAGTGACCCAGTAGCGGCCAGTGAAGTTGCGGGGACAGGAGCTGTGACTCGACCCCTGCAACCACAACTGGGTGAGTACAACTAGGCGAGCGTGCACACACGCACACACACACAGTCATACAACAGGCCTAGTGTAATCGACATGTGCTTAGGACCAAATTACAACTTAACATACACATATTCACTCACACCACCACAGGTCAAGTGTCTATCGACAAGTGCCTTTGACAAGTGGTAACTAAGCGGATACTTACCGCTACCTGGCTGGGTCTTCCCCAGCCGTCATCCAGCAGTCCCAGATACACTCGGCCGAAAGCTCCTTCTCCAAGCTCAGTGACGAACTTGACGTTGTCGCAGGAAATAACTCGAGCCTAAAGGAGAGAGAGAGAGAGAGAGAGAGAGAGAGAGAGAGAGAGAGAGAGAGAGAGAGAGAGAGAGAGAGAGAGAGAGAGAAAGAGAGAAAGAGAGAAAGAGAGAAAGAGAGAAAGAGAGAAAGAGAAAGAGACAGAGAGGCAGAGACAGAGACAGAGAGGCAGAGACAGAGACAGAGAGACAGAGACAGAGAGGCAGAGACAGAGACAGAGAGGCAGAGACAGAGAGACAGAGAGACAGAGAGACAGGGAGAGAGAGGAGAGAAATTAATAAATAATTAGCTGGTGATTCATAAATGGACATTTGTTTCTAATTAGAATTGAATAAACATTTACCACAAAAATTTGGGCAATGTTTCTATGCGTCTCAAAACAGCCTGACAAATTAAAACAAAAAAACAGAAAACTACAGAGTAAAAAAGCTTAATGTTACGGAATTGACATGACGCAGTGAGGACAAGTGGAAAAAAAAAGAGATAATTACTGGACAGCAGAGTGAAAGTGGAATAAAATTCGGACAGGAAGGGGAAAAAAAGAGACACAAATGCTCTGTAATGCGATTCTTTATTGACAACGGTTAGCCCACACAGTGGACTTCGTCGAGTTATCAAACAAATCCGTTTGTGACTTGATACAACCCACTGCGTGGGTGTAACGTTGTCAGTATAAGATCACATTGCGATGTATTTGTGTCTTTTTTTCCCAGAAGAGTCTATCACTGTGGCAACATATCACTCTGTGTAGAGCTGAACAAGTAGATAACTTTTTCAACTAAAGTTTATTCTGTCAAGTGTCTTTTATTCGTCAATGGTGACCATCACACTGGACTGATCTGTCTTATCTTCACTAAGTAAACAAGGAAAAATAACAGCATTTCAAGACATTTATTGTACCTCAAATACCGAAAAACTTGAATACATCATTCAGAAAATAATTAACTTGCAAATGATAAAAAACACTGAAAGTATCTTAGACTGCAACGGATGGTGTTGCTGGCATGTCTAGGGAGATATGTTAAGTGAAATGTGGAGGTCTATGTTTATAGGTTTTTTTCTTTTGCTGCGTTGGTTGGTAATAATCTTTGGCAAGACAGTGAATGGGGAAATTCCTGCAAATAAAAGCATTCTTTTTTTTTTTAAATATAGTCTGAAAAAAAAAATTACTTGAAACTACCCTATACAATATTTTTAACTCCTTCCACCGTCTAATATAACCACTAATTCTACCTTCAGCTCTCTCCTTTACCTCTGTCTCTGACTAAGATGAAGACAATTACTCAAGCCTCTTTGCTTTTAAATACATATAACTTTTGCTCCTTATATATAGATTCAGCGAAGATCCTTCATCTTTGATTTCGAAAATCTAATGAAGAACTTTACTTAAAACTTTCTAAATATCTAGAATTATTGCATACACAATTTTAATTCTGTCATATATATATATATATATATATATATATATATATATATATATATATATAAGGAATATACACAAACACTGTACTCTGGCTGAAGGAGACTCGAACCTACGAACCTTAGGACAAGGTACGCAGCGCTTTACCAATCTACCCACACGCCAAGGTATTGTCCAGTGTGGGTAGATTGGTAAAGCACTGCGTACCTTGTCCTAAGGTTCGTAGGTTCGAGTCTCCTTCAGCCAGAGATCAGTGTTTGTATATACATACATACATATATATATATATATATATATATATATATATATATATATATATATATATATATGCAATAAAATCACAGTAAACAGGTGATTTCAAAATATGCAAAACAACCACTCTGAAAGAATAGAGAAATTCCAAGCGCTTTCGTGACTACTCACATTATCAATTGATAATGTGGGTAGTCACGAAAGCGCTTGGAATTTCTCTATTCTTTCAGAGTGGTTGTTTTGCATATATATATAATATATATATATAATATATATATAGATACATATATATATATATATATATAGATACATATATATATATATATATATATATATATATATATATATATATATATATATATATATATATATATATATATATATATATATATATATATATATATATATATATATATATATATATATATATATATATATATATATATATATATATATAAACTTCTCACCTGTGGATCTCTCTGTTAACCCTCTCCTGCTCCGCCTACACATGTCACTGTCGACAGTATATTACCTACTTAACTTTCCCTCCCTCACCACGAGGCTTGTAAGACGACTTATACTCCTTGTTATAACCTCATAACCCTCTCTGATGGCTGTACTCGCCACTCAACCGTTTTTAACCTGTGGCTCACCCCTTTATGAAGCAACCTTGGTCTCCATCTCAAATATTCTCCCATTCTGGATGCCGCCCTTAAAATTTCACGTGGGTGTTTGTCTTGAGTTAATTGGATGGAGGACCGAATCTCGACTACTTCTTGTGCCGAATGATCCACACGGGTTTGGTTCATAATTGTTATTACTATTACTGCTACTACTACTACTACTGCTGCTACTACTACGTGTACTACTACTACTAGTACTACTACTACTACTACTACTACTACTAATAATAATAATAATAATAATAAGAAGAAGAAGAAGAAGAAGAAGAAGAAGAAGAAGAAGAAGAAGAAGAAGAAGAAGAAGAAGAAAAAAAATAATGAAAACAATAAACTGTCGCCGCTTTTTTAATATTTGTGCTGCAGCGTTGTATACCCCTTGTGGTTTAGCGTTTCTTTTTTATTATAATAATTTTAATATTTGTCTGAAGTTTTACCTATTAGTCTTGCCTCTTATCCTCCCTCTCCTCTATTATTATATATTAGTGCCTCATCTTTTTTTCCCATTAACCTGGCCTCTCTCTTTCCTTTCTCCTGTCCCTAACATTTATTTAAGAGGGAGAGCCCTTGCCTCTCAACTCCTCTCCCCCATCTCTCAAGTCCCTTGTGTCTTACCTTAGGCTTGGAGGGGGAGACCTTCCCGTTAGCCATGTACTCAGGGTTCTCGACGAGACGGTCAGCGCTGAGAGGCATCATCTCTTGCAGTTGCAGTCCCTCACTCTTCTTCTGACAGTCCTCGTCCCTGCACATGCACCCACTGCTTCTATTACAACCTCCTCTATACACAGGCCCAGGCCAGGGCCAAGGATATATATATATGGGGGAGAGGGAAGGGGGTGAAAGGGGGGTATGGCGGATAGTATGAGATAATGGGCCAAAGATAGATATGGAGAGGAGGAAAGTATAAAGCTGGTTGTGAAATGGATGTGTATCCCTGTCTAACCACAGGGTTAAAGGAAAATTTATTTTTATTCATCAAAACTGGATACAACAACAGTGTGCTGCTATCCTATTCTAAATGACAGTTACACGCAGGATCACGTAGGATGAGGTTCATACGTAGGATTGAAATCTGTCAGCCTGAACTGGGAGACTTCAGGAGGGAAATGAGAATCTATGGTTTCCTTCCGGTAGACCTGAAGTTACTAAAGCTGACGTGGGAATGGGAGGGATGGGGATGATCTTGGCCAGATATAAATGTGGGAGAGGGCGAATAAGGATAGATGTTGGGAGAGGGATGGAAAGGGGATGGTGCATAACATGTAATATAATTTTTAAAGTGGTGGACCGGTAAGCCATCGGAAGACCTCGGTCAGATGACCAAAGGCTCCAACGGTGGGTCATCATCTGACTAAGACCCACGTCAGGAAACACTTTTCCTGTTTTCTGACAAACCTTACCTAACCTAACCTGTATGATATGTGATCTGAGTCAAATACAGAATATGTGGGAGGACGAGGCGGCTAAGGAAGTATTAGGTTGCGATTTATTTACAACTCCTGTATCCAGGAGGCCAATCCAAGGGAAATGTTGGCTGTGCAAGGGAAGTATGAGGCTAGGGTGAGAGTAGAGTAGTGTTTGTATGAGAGTGAGCATGGCTGGGTACACAACCAGAGTATGCTTGGGTCCAAAGTCAGAGTATGGTTGAGTCCACACCCAGAGTCTGGCTAGGGTGAGTAAAGGAAATGAAAGAAAGACAGATAGATAGGATGCAGATAACATGATAGAGTGTAAAGAACAAAAAGGCACAATACCGTGACTGGAACAGTCCACAAATAACCGGCACATAGGAAAGAGAAAAGCCTTGCCTTACAACATTGCATAGCTCCTGATGATACACTGAGAAGTGTGAAAGTACTTGAGCTAAAGATTTCCAACCCCGTGGTTTTTCTTGCATATAATATGTATGTTTGTATGTATATATATATATATATATATATATATATATATATATATATATATATATATATATATATATATATATATATATATATATATATATATATATATATATATATATATATATATATATTTTATTATCACACTGGCCGATTCCCACCAAGGCAGGGTGGCCCGAAAAAGAAAAACTTTCACCATCATTCACTCCATCACTGTCTTGCCAGAAGGGTGCTTTACACTACAGTTTTTAAACTGCAACATTAGCACCCCTCCTTCAGAGTGCAGGCACTGTACTTCCCATCTCCAGGACTCAAGTCCGGCCTGCCGGTTTCCCTGAATCCCTTCATAAATGTTACTTTGCTCACACTCCAACAGCACGTCAAGTATTAAAAACCATTTGTCTCCATTCACTCCTATCAAACACACTCACGCATGCCTGCTGGAAGTCCAAGCCCCTCGCACACAAAACCTCCTTTACCCCCTCCCTCCAACTCTTCCTAGGCCGACCCCTACCCCGCCTTCCTTCCACTACAGACTGATACACTCTTGAAGTCATTCTGTTTCGCTCCATTCTCTCTACATGTCCGAACCACCTCAACAACCCTTCCTCAGCCCTCTGGACAACAGTTTTGGTAATCCCGCACCTCCTCCTAACTTCCAAACTACGAATTCTCTGCATTATATTCACACCACACATTGCCCTCAGACATGACATCTCCACTGCCTCCAGCCTTCTCCTCGCTGCAACATTCATCACCCACGCTTCACACCCATATAAGAGCGTTGGTAAAACTATACTCTCATACATTCCCCTCTTTGCCTCCAAGGACAAAGTTCTTTGTCTCCACAGACTCCTAAGTGCACCACTCACTCTTTTTCCCTCATCAATTCTATGATTCACCTCATCTTTCATAGACCCATCCGCTGACACGTCCACTCCCAAATATCTGAATACGTTCACCTCCTCCATACTCTCTCCCTCCAATCTGATATTCAATCTTTCATCACCTAATCTTTTTGTTATCCTCATAACCTTACTCTTTCCTGTATTCACCTTTAATTTTCTTCTTTTGCACACCCTACCAAATTCATCCACCAATCTCTGCAGCTTCTCTTCAGAATCTCCCAAGAGCACAGTGTCATCAGCAAAGAGCAGCTGTGACAACTCCCACTTTGTGTGTGATTCTTTATCTTTTAACTCCACGCCTCTTGCCAAGACCCTCGCATTTACTTCTCTTACAACCCCATCTATAAATATATTAAACAACCACGGTGACATCACACATCCTTGTCTAAGGCCTACTTTTACTGGGAAAAAATTTCCCTCTTTCCTACATACTCTAACTTGAGCCTCACTATCCTCGTAAAAACTCTTCACTGCTTTCAGTAACCTACCTCCTACACCATACACTTGCAACATCTGCCACATTGCCCCCCTATCCACCCTGTCATATGCCTTTTCCAAATCCATAAATGCCACAAAGACCTCTTTAGCCTTATCTAAATACTGTTCACTTATATGTTTCACTGTAAACACCTGGTCCACACACCCCCTACCTTTCCTAAAGCCTCCTTGTTCATCTGCTATCCTATTCTCCGTCTTTCTCTTAATTCTTTCAATTATAACTCTACCATACACTTTACCAGGTACACTCAACAGACTTATCCCCCTATAATTTTTGCACTCTCTTTTATCCCCTTTGCCTTTATACAAAGGAACTATGCATGCTCTCTGCCAATCCCTAGGTACCTTACCCTCTTCCATACATTTATTAAATAATTGCACCAACCACTCCAAAACTATATCCCCACCTGCTTTTAACATTTCTATCTTTATCCCATCAATCCCGGCTGCCTTACCCCCTTTCATTTTACCCACTGCCTCACGAACTTCCCCCACACTCACAACTGGCTCTTCCTCACTCCTACAAGATGTTATTCCTCCTTGCCCTATACACGACATCACAGCTTCCCTATCTTCATCAACATTTAACAATTCCTCAAAATATTCCCTCCATCTTCCCAATACCTCTAACTCTCCATTTTATATGTCTCCTCTCCAATTTTTAACTGACAAATCCATTTGTTCTCTAGGCTTTCTTAACTTGTTAATCTCACTCCAAAACTTTTTCTTATTTTCAACAAAATTTGTTGATAACATCTCACCCACTCTCTCATTTGCTCTCTTTTTACATTGCTTCACCACTCTCTTAACCTCTCTCTTTTTCTCCATATACTCTTCCCTCCTTGCATCACTTCTACTTTGTAAAAACTTCTCATATGCTAACTTTTTCTCCCTTACTACTCTCTTTACATCATCATTCCACCAATCGCTCCTCTTCCCTCCTGCACCCACTTTCCTGTAACCACAAACCTCTGCTGAACACTCTAACACTACATTTTTAAACCTACCCCATACCTCTTCGACCCCATTGCCTATGCTCTCATTAGCCCATCTATCCTCCAATAGCTGTTTATATCTTACCCTAACTGTCTCCTCTTTTAGTTTATAAACCTTCACCTCTCTCTTCCCTGATGCTTCTATTCTCCTTGTATCCCATCTACCTTTTACTCTCAGTGTAGCTACAACTAGAAAGTGATCTGATATATCTGTGGCCCCTCTATAAACATGTACATCCTGAAGTCTACTCAACAGTCTTTTATCTACCAATACATAATCCAACAAACTACTGTCATTTCGCCCTACATCATATCCTGTATATATATATATATATATATATATATATATATATATATATATATATATATATATATATATATATATATATATATATATATATATATATATATATATATATCTTAACTATGCAGGACAAGCCAAGGGGGGTGGAAGTCTTTAGCTAAATATTTTCACCCCTCCGTGGCTTGTCCTGCATTTTTTTTTTGGCATATATATATATATATATGAACAATAAAATGGTATAAAATACCGACAGGTTGTTTAGGTAAGACACATATGCAACAGTTAGGTATCTTTATTTCGAAACGTTTCGCCTACACAGTAGGCTTCTTCAGTCGAGTACAGAAAAGTTGATAGAAGCAGAAGAGACTTGAAGACGACGTAATCAGTCCATCACCCTTAATGTTTTGAGGTGGTCAGTCCCTCAGTCTGGAGAAGAGTATTGTTCCATTGTCTGGAATAATATGGAGTTGAAGTGATAGAATGGAGCTTAATATAGCGAGAGGAGGTGAGACGTAGGTCACTAGTAGAGTGTAGACATTGAGAGGTCTGCACAAGATACCCTTGTGTTGCAGTGTCTGACAGAGTGAACAATAAAATGGTATAAAATACCGACAGGTTGTTTAGTGACCTACGTCTCACCTCCTGGCGCTATATTAAGCTCCATCCTATCACTTCAACTCCATATTATTCCAGACAATGGAACAATACTCTTCTCCAGACTGAGGGACTGACCACCTCAAAACTTTAAGGGTGATGGACTGATTACATCGTCTTCAAGTCTCTTCTGCTTCTATCAACTTTTCTGTACTCGACTGAAGAAGCCTACTGTGTAGGCGAAACGTTTCGAAATAAAGATACCTAACTGTTGCATATGTGTCTTATCTGAACAACATATATATATATATATATATATATATATATATATATATATATATATATATATATATATATATATATATATATATATATATATATATATATATACATACATATATATATATATATATATATATATATATATATATATATATATATATATATATATATATATATATATATATATATATATATATATATATGCCGAAAAAAATTATATTAACTGTTCTGTGACTTTAAAGCTTTGAAATTGATGCAGTTATGACCAAGGCAACATGGGGGTTACCCTTGATGATCCAGTTTGATGACCCAGTGAACCCCCCAGCTCCCCTCGCGAATGACCCAGGGTGAGACACTTACATGAAGGTGATCTGGAAGGGTGAGTCTGGGCAGGGGTCGGTGACCAGGTGGAGACGGTCGCGTGAACGGCTCAGGTGACGCAGCAGTAACACCACCACCCCCGTCACCATTACTACCATGCACGCTCCGATCGTCAGCTGCGGGTTAAGTTAGCTCATAAATTATGTAATACAGTTCTATATATATATATATATATATATATATATATATATATATATATATATATATATATATATATATATATATATATATATATATATATATATATATATATATATATTCAACAAACCGGCCGTATCCCACCAAGGCAGGGTAGCCCAAAAAGAAAAACGAAAGTTTCTCTTTTTAAATTTAGTAATTTACACGGGAGAAGGGGTTACTAGCCCCTTGCTCCCGGCATTTTAGTTGCCTCTTACAACACGCATGGCTTACGGAGGAAAAATTCTGTTCCACTTCCGCATGGAGATAAAAGGAAATAAGCAAGAATAAGAACTAGAAAGAAAATAGAAGAAAACTCAGAGGGGTGTGTATATATATACTTGTACATGTATGTGTAGTGTGACCTAAGTGTAAGTAGAAGTAGCAAGACGTACCTGAAATCTTGCATGTTTATGAGACAGAAAAAAGACACCAGCAATCTGCCATCATGTAAAACAATTACAGGCTTTCGTCGTTTTACATTCACTTGCAGGACGGTAGTACCTCCCTGGGCGGTTGCTGTCTACCAACCTACTACCTACAATATATATATATATATATATATATATATATATATATATATATATATATATATATATATATATATATATATATATATATTCAACAAACCGGCCGTATCCCACCAAGGCAGGGTAGCCCAAAAAGAAAAACGAAAGTTTCTCTTTTTAAATTTAGTAATTTACACGGGAGAAGGGGTTACTAGCCCCTTGCTCCCGGCATTTTAGTTGCCTCTTACAACACGCATGGCTTACGGAGGAAAAATTCTGTTCCACTTCCGCATGGAGATAAGAGGAAATAAGCAAGAATAAGAACTAGAAAGAAAATAGAAGAAAACTCAGAGGGGTGTGTATACATATACTTGTACATGTATGTGTAGTGTGACCTAAGTGTAAGTAGAAGTAGCAAGACGTACCTGAAATCTTGCATGTTTATGAGACAGAAAAAAGACACCAGCAATCTGCCATCATGTAAAACAATTACAGGCTTTCGTCGTTTTACATTCACTTGCAGGACGGTAGTACCTCCCTGGGCGGTTGCTGTCTACCAACCTACTACCTACAATATATATATATATATATATATATATATATATATATATATATATATATATATATATATATATATATTTATATATATATATAAATATATATATATATATATATATATATATATATATATATATATATATATATATATTCAACAAGTCGGCCGTCTCCCACCGAGGCAGGGTGACCCAAAAAAGAAAGAAAATCCCCAAAAAGAAAATACTTTCATTATTCAACACTTTCACCTCACTCACACATAATCACTGTTTTTGCAGAGGTGCTCAGAACACAACAGTTTCGAAATATATACGTATAAAGATACACAACATATCCCTCCAAACTGCAAATATCCCGAAACCCCTCCTTTAGAGTGCAGGCATTGTACTTCCTATTTCCAGGACTCAAGTCCGGCTATATAAAAATAACCAGTTTCCCTGAATCCCTTCACTATATATTACCCTGCTCACACTCCAACAGATCGTCAGGTCCCAAATACCATTCGTCTCCATTCACTCCTATCGAACACGCTCATGCACGCCTGCTGGAAATCCAAGCCTCTCGCCCATAAAACCTCCCTTACCCCTTCCTTCCAACTTTTTCGAGGACGACCCCTACCCCGTCTTCCTTCTCCTACCGATTTAAATGCTCTCCATGTCATTCTACTTTGATCCATTCTCTATAAATGACCAAACCACCTCAACAACCCCTCTTCAGCCCTCTCACTAATACTTTTATTAACTCCACACCTTCTCCTAATTTCCACACTCCGAATTTTCTGCATAATATTTACACCACACATTGCCCTTAGACAGGACATCTCCACTGCCTCCAACCGTCTCCTCGCTGCTGCATTCACAACCCAAGCTTCACACCCATATAAGAGTGTTGGTACTACTATACTTTCATACATTCCCTTCTTTGCCTCCATAGATAACGTTTTTTGACTCCACATATACCTCAACGCACCACTCACCTTTTTTCCCTCATCAATTCTATGATTAACCTCATCCTTCATAAATCCATCCGCCGACACGTCAACTCCCAAGTATCTGAAAACATTCACTTCTTCCATACTCCTCCTCCGTAATTTGATATTCAATTTTTCTTTATCTAAATCATTTGATACCCTCATCACCTTACTGTTTTCTATGTTCACTTTCAACTTTCTACCTTTACACACATTCCCAAACTCATCCACTAACCTTTGCAATTTTTCTTTAGAATCTCCCATAAGCACAGTATCATCAGCAAAAAGTAACTGTGTCAATTCCCATTTTGAATTTGATTCCCCATAATTTAATCCCACCCCTCTACCAAACACCCTAGCATTTACTTCCTTTACAACCCCATCTATAAATATATTAAACAACCATGGTGACATTACACATCCCTGTCTAAGACCTACTTTTACCGGGAAGTATTCTCCCTCTCTTCTACACACCCTAACCTGAGCCTCACTATCCTCATAAAAACTCTTTACAGCATTTAATAACTTACCACCTATTCCATATACTTGCAACATCTGCCACATTGCTCCTCTATCCACTCTATCATATGCCTTTTCTAAATCCATAAATGCAATAAAAAACTTCCCTACCCTTATCTAAATACTGTTCACATATATGCTTCAATGTAAACACTTGATCTACACATCCCCTACCCACTCTGAAACCTCCTTGCTTATCCGCAATCCTACATTCTGTCTTACCTCTAATTCTTTCAATAATAACCCTACCGTACACTTTTCCTGGTATACTCAGTAAACTTATTCCTCTATAATTTTTACAATCACTTTTGTCCCCCTTCCATCTATATAAAGGGACTATACATGCTCTCCGCCAATCCCTAGGTACCTTCCCCTCTTTCATACATTTATTAAAAGTACCAACCACTCAAACACTATATCCCCCCCTGCTTTTAACATTTCTGTCATGATCCCATCAGTTCCAGCTGCTTTACCTCCTTTGATTCTACGTAATGCCTCACGTACCTCCCCCACACTTACATTCTACTCTTCTTCACTCCTAAAAGATGGTATACCTCCCTGGCCAGTGCATGAAATTACCGCCTCCCTTTCTTTCTCAACATTTGAAAGTTCCTCAAAATATTCTCTCCATCTACCTAATACCTCCCTTTCCCCATCTACTAACTCCCTTACTCTGTTTTTAACTGACAAATCCATACGTTCCCTAGGCTTTCTTAACTTGTTTAACTCACTCAAAATTTTTTTTCTTATTTTCATTAAAATTTCTTGACAGTGCCTCTCCCACTCTATCATCTGCTCTCCTTTTGCACTATCTCACCACTCTCTTCACCTTTCTTTTACTCTCCATATACTAACTGCTCTTCTTATAACACTTCTTAATATATATATATATATATATATATATATATATATATATATATATATATATATATATATATATATATATATATATATATATATATATATATATATATATATATATATACTATATATATATATATATATATATATATATATATATATATATATATATATATATATATATAAATATATATATATATATAATATATATATTTATATATAATATATATATATAATATATATATATATATATATATATATATATATATATATATATATATATATATATATATATATATATATATATGTATTATATATATATATATATATATATATATATATATATATATATATATATATATATATATATATATAATATATATATATATTATATATTTATATATATATATATATATATATATATATATATATATATATATATATATATATATATATATATATGTGTATTGTATTATATTATTTATATATATATATATATGTATATTGTATTATATTATATATATATATATGTATATTGTATTATATATATATATGTATATTGTATTATATATATATATGTATATTGTATTATATATATATATATATGTATATTGTATTATATATATATATATATGTATACATATATATATATATATATATATATATATATATATATATATATATATATATATATATATATATATATATATGTATATATATATATATATATATATATATATATATATATATATATATATATATATATATGTATATACATATATTACAACAAAACACTGCACTATCGAAAAGAGTGGTTCTGGCTTACCATGAGGCAAGGCCAGACAGCATAAGGGTTCAGAATCCTGGCTAGCGCAGTGATTGTTATTGATCAACACCACTCGTTCGTGGTTACAATAATATATATATATATATATATATATATATATATATATATATATATATATATATATATATATATATATATATATATATATATATATGTATATACATATACATATATATATATATATATATATATATATATATATATATATATATATATATATATATGATATATGTATACTATATATATATATATATATATATATATATATATATATATATATATATATATATATATATATATATATATATATATATATATATATATATATGTATGTATGTCAAATGCGAATATGTAAAACTGGTCAATTAGCAAGAACTCATTTAAAAATTAAGTCCTTTCTAAAATTTTCTCTTATACGTTTCCAAGACACATTTTTTTCATTAATGTTGATGTAAAAATTTGGTAATTTTGCACCTGGAAAGGAACTTAGAAAACTTACCTAACCTTATTATGACAAGCGCAATTTATTTTAGCCTAAGCAACTAAATATATTTTAGATTTGTTTACAATAATTTAATACTGAACAAACACAGTGAAATATATTTTTTCGTTAAGTTCAGAAAGATTTTGGCGAAATTGTTGCATACACAAATTTTCACTTGTCCTACATGGCAAGATGACGTTGCTATTTAAGCCAAGATCATAAGATTATGCTATTCGGCTCGACATATATATATATATATATATATATATATATATAATATATATATATATATATATATATATATATATATATATACTATATATACTACATATATGTACATATATATATATATATATATATATATATATATAACACCACCTTCTGAAAGAATAGACAAATTCCTGCAGCTTTAGTGACTACACACATTATCATAGTTCCTTGATAATGTGAGGTAGTCACGAAAGCGCTTGGAATTTCTCATTCTTTCAGAGTGGTTATTTTGCATATTTTGGAAATCACTGTTTACTGTGATCTTACCCTTGCATATATATATATATATATATATATATATATATATATATATATATATATATATATATATATATATATATATATATATATATGTATATATATATATATATATATATATATATATATATATATATATATATATATATATATACATAATATATATATATATATATATATATATATGTCGTGCCAATATGTAAACTGGTCAATTAGCAAGAACTCATTTAAAAATTAAAATTAAGTCCTTTCTAAAATTTTCTCTTATACGTTTAAATATATTTTTTTTTCATTAATGTTGATGTAAAAATTTATAATTTTGCACCAAAAGGAACTTAGAAAACTTACCTAACCTTATTATAACAAGAACAATTTATTTTAGCCTAACCCAACTAAATATATTTTAGATTTGTTTACAATAATTTAATACTAAACAAACACAGTGAAATATATTTTTTTCGTTAGGTTCAGAATGATTTTGACGAAATTATTGCATACACAAATTTTCACTTGTCCTATATGGCAAGATGAGCGTTGCTATTTAAGCCAAGATCGCAAGTTCTGCCTATTCGGCACGACATATATATATATATATATATATATATATATATTTATATATATATATTTTTTTTTTTTTTTTTTTTTTTTTTTCAACAAGTCGGCCGTCTCCCACCGAGGCAGGGTGACCCAAAAAAGAAAGAAAATCCCCAAAAAGAAAATACTTTCATCATCATTCAACACTTTCACCACACTCGCACATTATCACTGTTTTTGCAGAGGTGCTCAGAATACAACAGTCTAGAAGCATACACATATAAAGATACACAACATATCCCTCCAAACTGCCAATATCCCAAACCCCTCCTTTAAAGTGCAGGCATTGTACTTCCCATTTCCAGGACTCAAGTCCGACTATATGAAAATAACCGGTTTCCCTGAATCCCTTCACTAAATATTACCCTGCTCACACTCCAACAGATCGTCAGGTCCCAAGTACCATTCGTCTCCATTCACTCCTATCTAACACGCTCACGCACGCTTGCTGGAAGTCCAAGCCCCTTACCCACAAAACCTCCTTTACCCCCTCTCTCCAACCCTTTCGAGGACGACCCCTACCCCGCCTTCCTTCCCCTATAGATTTATATGCTTTCCATGTCATTCTACTTTGATCCATTCTCTCTAAATGACCAAACCACCTCAACAACCCCTCTTCTGCCCTCTGACTAATACTTTTATTAACTCCACACCTTCTCCTAATTTCCACACTCCGAATTTCCTGCATAATATTTACACCACACATTGCCCTTAAACAGGACATCTCCACTGCGTCCAACCGTCTCCTCGCTGCTGCATTTACCACCCAAGCTTCACACCCATATAAGAGTGTTGGTACTACTATACTTTCATACATTCCCTTCTTTGCCTCCATAGATAACGTTTTTTGACTCCACATATACCTCAACGCACCACTCACCTTTTTTCCCTCATCAATTCTATGATTAACCTCATCCTTCATAAATCCATCCGCCGACACGTCAACTCCCAAGTATCTGAAAACATTCACTTCTTCCATACTCCTCCTCCCCAATTTGATATCCAATTTTTCTTTATCTAAATCATTTGACACCCTCATCACCTTACTCTTTTCTATGTTCACTTTCAACTTTCTACCTTTACACACATTCCCAAACTCATCCACTAACCTTTGCAATTTTTCTTTAGAATCTCCCATAAGCACAGTATCATCAGCAAAAAGTAACTGTGTCAATTCCCATTTTGAATTTGATTCCCCATAATTTAATCCCACCCCTCTCCCAAACACCCTAGCATTTACTTCCTTTACAACCCCATCTATAAATATATTAAACAACCATGGTGACATTACACATCCCTGTCTAAGACCTACTTTTACCGGGAAGTAGTCTCCCTCTCTTCTACACACCCTAACCTGAGCCTCACTATCCTCATAAAAACTCTTTACAGCATTTAATAACTTACCACCTATTCCATATACTTGCAACATCTGCCACATTGCTCCTCTATCCACTCTATCATATGCCTTTTCTAAATCCATAAATGCAATAAAAACTTCCCTATCTTTATCTAAATACTGTTCACATATATGCTTCAATGTAAACACCTGATCTACACATCCCCTACCCACTCTAAAACCTCCTTGCTCATCCGCAATCCTACATTCTGTCTTACCTCTAATTCTTTCAATTATAACCCTACCGTACACTTTTCCTGGTATACTCAGTAAGCTTATTCCTCTATAATTTTTACAGTCTCTTTTGTCCCCTTTCCCTTTATATAAAGGGACTATACATGCTCTCTGCCAATCCCT
>NC_091300.1:30776010-30848510 GCF_038502225.1 Cherax quadricarinatus | reverse complement strand
ATATATATATATATATATATATATATATATATATATATATATATGTATGTATATATATATATATATATATATATATATATATATATATATATATATATATATATATATATATATATATATATATATATATATATATAATTATATAATAAATGTATGGAAAAGGGTAAGGTACCTAGGGATTGGCAGAGAGCATGCATAGTTCCTTTGTATAAAGGCAAAGGGGACAAAAGAGAGTGAACATCAAAATGGTATGCAATACCGACAGGTTGGTAGGTAAGACACATAGGCAACAGTTAGGCAACTTTATTCCGAAACGTTTCGCCACACGGTAGGCTTCTTCAGTCGAATACAGAAAGTAGGTGAGGAACAGTAGAGATGTGAAGACGATGTAATCAGTCCGTCACCCTTGAAGTCGTAGAATTTGAGGTTGTCAGTCCCTCGGCCTGGAGAAGTTCAGTTCCACAGTCAGGAACTATCTGAAGATCAAGCGACAGTGCGGAGACTTAAATACTGTCAAGGAAGGAGGTGGCAGAGTAGTAGTAGTAGTAGGTGAGTTGGTAAGCCACTGAGAGGTCAGGTCTATCAGATCCAACAGTTCTCACTTGAAAGGGTTGTTGCTAAGGCGTTTTCTGTTGCCTGATGTGTCTTACCTACCAACCTGTCGGTATTGTATACCATTTTGATGTTCATCTTGTCAGACACTGCAACACATGGCCTCTTGGTACAGAAAAGCGCCTTAGGACAACCCCTTTCAAGTAGAGAACTGTTGGATCTGATAGGACCTGACCTCTCGGAGTGGCTACACTCTCACATTACTACTGGCTACTCAGCTCCTCCTTCCTGACAGTCATTTAAGTGTCCGCACTGTCTGCCGATCTTCAGATATTCCTGACTGTGGAACTGAACTCCAGGCCGAGGACTGACTTCCTCAAGTCTACGACTTCAAGGGGTGATGGACTGAATACATCGTCTTCACATCTCTACTGTTCCTGCCTACTTTCTGTATTCGACTGAAGAAGCCTACTGTGTAGGCGAAACGTTTTGGAATAACGTTGCCTAACTGTTGCCTATGTGTCTTACCTACCACAAAAGAGAGTGCAAAAATTATAGGGGGGGTAAGTCTGTTGAGTATACCTGGTAAAGTGTATGGTAGAGTTATTATTGAAAGAATTAAAAGTAAGACTGAGAATAGGATAGCAGATGAACAAGGAGGCTTTAGGAAAGGTAGGGGGTGTGTGGACCAGGTGTTTACAGTGAAACGTAAAAGTGAACAGTATTTAGATAAGGCTAAAGAGGTTTTTGTGGCATTTATGGATTTGGAAAAGGCGTATGACAGGGTGGATAGGGGGCAATGTGGCAGATGTTGCAGGTGTATGGTGTAGGAGGTAGGCTACTGAAAGCAGTGAAGAGTTTTTACGAGGATAGTGAGGCTCAAGTTAGAGTACATAGGAAAGAGGGAAATTATTTCAGTAGTAGGCCTAAGACAAGGATGTGTGATGTCACCGTGGTTGTTTAATATATTTATAGATGATTAATTGTAAGAGTAGTAAATGCGAGGGAGTCTTGACAAGAGGCGTGGAGTTAAAGATAAAGAATCACACAAAGTGGGAGTTGTCACAGTTGCTCTTTGCTGATGACACTGTGCTCTTGGGAGATTCTGAAGAGAAGTTGCAGAGATTGGTGGATGAATTTGGTAGGGGTGTGCAAAAGAAGAAAATTAAAAGTGAATACAGGAAAGAGTAAGGTTATGAGGATAAGAAAAAGTATTAGGGTGATGAAAGATTGGATATCAGATTGGAGGGGAGAGAGTATGGAGGAGGTGAATGTATTCAGATATTTGGGAGTGGACGTGTCAGCGGATGGGTTCAGGGTGAAGGATGAGGTGAATCATAGCAATTGATGAGGGGAAAAGGGTGAGTGGCATAATTTAGGAGTCTGTGGAGACAAAGAACTTAGTCCTTGGAGGCAAAGAGGAATGTATGAGGAGTATAGTTTTACCAACACTCTTATATGGGTGTGAAGCATGGGTGATGAATGTTGCAGCGAGGAGAAGGCTGGAGGCAGGTGGAGATGTCATGTCTGAGGGCAATGTGTGGTGTGAATATAATGCAGAGAATTCGTAGTTTGGAAGTTAGGAGGAGGTGCGGGATTACCAAAACTGTTGTCCAGAGGGCTGAGGAAGGGTTGTTGAGGTGGTTCAGACATGTAGAGAGAATGGAGCGAAACAGAATGATTCAGAGTGTATCAGTCTGTAGTGGAAGGAAGGCGGGGGTAGGGTCGGCCTAGGAAAGGCTTGGAGGGAGGGGGTAAAGGAGGTTTTGTGGGCGAGGGCTTGGACTTCCAGCAGGCGTGCGTGAGCGTGTTTGATAGGGAGGGAATGGAGACGAATGGTTTTTAATACTTGACGTGCTTGTTGGAGTGTGAGCAAAGTGCATTTATGAAGGGGTTCAGGGAAACCAGGCAGGCCGGACTTGAGTCCTGGAGATGGAAAGTACAGTGCCTGCACTCTGAAGGAGGGGTGTTAATGTTGCAGTTTAAAAACTGTAGTGTAAAGCACCTTCTGGCAAGACAGTGATGGAGTGAATGATGGTGAAAGTTTTTTTTTCTTTTTCAGGGCCACCCTGCCTTGGTGGTAATCGGCCAGTGTGATAATGGGGAAAATATGTATATATATATATATATATATATATATATATATATATATATATATATATATATATATATATATATATATATATATATATATATATGTTAAAGTTTTTCTTCTTCTCTTATTTAGTAAATGTCTACAGGAGAAGGGGTTACTAGCCCATCGCTCTGGCATTTTAGTCGCCTCATATGACACGCATGGCTTATGGAGGAAAGATTCCTTTCCACTTCCCCATGGACAATAGAAGAGACAAAGAAGAACAAGAGCTATTTAGAAAAAGGAGAAAAAACCTAGATGTATGTATGTATATATATATATATATATATATATATATATATATATATATATATATATATATATATATATATATATATATACAATAAGATTACAGTAAACAGGTGATTTCAGAATATATACACTCTGAAAGAATAGAGAAACTCCAAACGCTTTCGTGACTACTCACATTATAATGTGACTACTCACATTATAGTTCCATTGATAATGTGAGTAGTCACTAAAACTGGAATTTCTGTTCTTTCAGTGTGGTGTTTATACTATATATATATATATATATATATATATATATATATATATATATATATATATATATATATATATATATATATATATATATATATATATATATATATATATATATATATATATATATATATATATATATATATATATATATATATATGCATGTGCGTGTCTGTGAAATGTGACCAAAGTGTAAATAGGAGTAGCAAGATATCCCTGTTATCTAGCGTGTTTTTGAGACAGAAAAAGACACCAGCAATCCTACCATCATGTAAAACAGTTACAGGTTTCTGTTTCACAGTCATCTGGCAGGACGGTAGTACTTCCCTGGGTGGTTGTTGTCTACCAACCTGCTCTGAAGGAGGGATGTTAATGTTGCAGTTTAAAAACTGTAGTGTAAAGCACCCTTCTGGCAAGACAGTGATGGAGTGAATGATGGTGAAAGTTTTTCTTTTTCGGGCCACCCTGCCTTGGTGGGAATCGGCCAGTGTGTTAATAATAAATATGTATGTGTGTGTGTGTGTGTGTGTGTGTGTGTGTGTGTGTGTGTGTGTGTGTATAATTTGTTTGCTTGTGTAACGATTTGTATTGATACTTGCTTAATCACTGATTGACCTGTTCTCTGTTTCCTTCTTCCTGCTCCTTTTCTTTTGTCTCATTATCACTTACCAGTCCTTCGTCTATTCCCTTCTAGGCATATCTGCCAATTTTATGTTTTTTCTCTCACTCTTTCCCCTATCTCTTCCTCCTATGTTCATTTCCTTCCAAACATTCTTTCCCTTCTTGTTTTCTTACTTGTACATCTGTCTGTCTGTCTCTCTCTCTCTCTCTGTCTCTCTCTCTCTGTCTCTCTGTCTCTCTCTCTCTCTCTCTCTCTCTCTCTCTCTCTCTCTCTCTCTCTCTCTCTCTCTCTCTCTCTCTCTCTCTCTCTCTCTCTCTCTCTCTCTCTCTCTCTCTCTCTCTCTCTCTCTCTCTCTCTCTCTCTCTCTCTCTCTCTCCCTCTCTGTCTGTCTGTCTGTCTGTCTGTCTGTCTGTCTAGCTGTCTGTCTTCCTGTCTCTCTCTCTCTCTCTCTCTCTCTCTCTCTCTCTCTCTCTCTCTCCCTCCTTCACTCTCTCTCTCTCGCCGTAACAAGAATTATTTGAGACACAGCTGGAGCGACCTCGGGGATGTATTTGACTGGTGGTGTTGACAGCAAGTGTGAGTGGGATGTCATCTGGTGTGAGTGGGATGTCACCTGGTGTGAGTGGGACGACAGCTGGTGGCAGTGGAATGGCAGACTGTGGCAGTGGTGGGATTTTAAGATCTTGACATCTTGACCTAGTTTGCAGGAATCATTTGGAAAAATAAGCAGTCGCAATACCGTGGTCGGAACAATTTACAAATAATCAGTACTAAGGAGATGATGCCTATGACGATGTTTCGGTCCGTTGTGAACCAACGGTGCTGGACGCATCGAAACGTCGTTATAAGCTACATCTTCTACGTGAAAGCTATTTGTGAAGAATCATTTTGCAAAACAAGCCGAGCGTAATTCCATTTTTTTCATATCTCAGTGAAAAAAAAAAACTAGTCTGTACACGAAATTAATATATTTCATTGCTGATAAATAATAACATCCAAAGTTAGGTAATAATTAAAGAATTAGTGAGTTCATTACAAGAAACGGAGAAGACAGATAGAATGAATAAAGAACTAGAAGAGATACAGAACAAACAACCGGAAACAATAGATTCACGTTGGCACGGGGGGTATAACATGGCAACATAGTGTAAGTCAGAAACTCACATGAAGTGTAGAGAAATCTGTGTTAGCAGACGATGTTTAGCTTAGACATAAAGTTTTACTAAATCTTTCATAGACACTACCTGGAGAGGTATGCAATATGTTGGCAGAAGTGACAGCAAAGGGAGAGAAAGTTGGTCCTTCACGCCAGGTCACGCAGTTGACCGAGGGGAAGGTAAGGGAGTCAAGAGCCACTCCCTTGCTGTGTGATAGTGTTGGTTTATCTGGAGTTTATCTGGAGAGAGTTCCGGGGGTCAACGCCCCCGCGGCCCGGTCTGTGACCAGGCCTCCTTAGGTCAGTGTCCCAGGATGCGACCCACAGCAGTCGACTAACACCCAGGTACCCATTTTACTGATGGGGAACATAGACAACAGGTGGAAAGAAACACGTCCAATGTTTCTACTCTGGCTGGGAATCGAACCCAGGCCCTCACCGTGTGAAGCGAGAGCGTTAACCACCAGGCCACCAGAGCCCCTAGGGCTAAAATAAAACTGTTTCTAACCTCCGTCGTTTGAATTCTGTTATCTTCTGAAATATCTAGTCTGTGGCCTCCAGGAAACAAGGTGAAGCTGGGTTTTACGCCGTTCTCTGTGATGGCTGATAAACAAGGTTTACGCTGGTGAAACAACCAGGGACTTTTACGCAAGCAATGGAGAGCATAGGTACACCTACTTGATTGACGACACTTTGAGTGTGTGTCAGTCATCGTAACACACATCTTCACCTCATGTAACGAGCCGAGCCCAAGCTAATTATTTAAAAAAAGAAACTGAGATACACGACAGTGCTTCGAATGAATCAGCCCTAACTAGCACCACTAATACAGAATATGGATGAGTTTAGACTCAGTAGACCTCCGCCCACCTGCTTGGCCAACCCTCTGACCTGACTTAAAGTGTCACCTCAGTCTATCTGTTCACCTGCACTGTTGATCTGTTTAATAAAACACATACATTTAGTTATCTTTATTGTCGAACGTTTCACCTGAACACAGGCTTCTTCAGTAGAATACAGGAAGTGGTAGAATTCTGGAAGTAGTTGAAATTTTTGGAGGCTATCAGTCCGTCACCCTCGGTGGGAGGTGGTCAGTCCCTCAGGCTTGAGGGACTGACCACATCCCGCCAAGAGTGACCGGACTATAATATCAAAACAACTTCAATTGCTTCCAGAAGTCTACTGCTTCCTGTTGTGCAGGCAGTAAAGATAACCAAGTGTTGCATATTATCTTAGTCATCAAATGATGACCTATGTAAATGTCCTGCCTTGTTTGTGGTGCATGAGACTTAATGAAACTATGTGTCAAAGTGGAACATCATCTATAAATGTTTCCATGCTGGAAACTCTACAAGTGAGAGGGCTGGATAGGAGAAAGATCAGTCTAGCACAAGCCAGGTAGCTTTCTGGCTTATATAGTTTTCTACAGTTTTATTTAATGTCTACCAAAGGTACCTCTGTGGTCTTTAGTTTGCTAGATCAAAAATTATCGAATCAATACATGAATAGTAAACTAATTAAAAATTAAACGAAAGAGGTAGAATCAAACAAAATAAAAACAAGTGAGATATGTAACGACATTCATTGAGGCAGAAAAGCTGGAAAACAAAATGGCGGAAAGGCAAAAGAATGACCTGCGCAGCTCTGTTCACAGAGGTAAAAAAAAAAAAAAAAGCATTGTACATAATCGTAAATCGTTGAAGGCATCGGGAGAGAGAAATGTGACATTAAGATGAAAGAGATTAAAAGGAAGAAAGGATACATAAGAATTAAAAATATCGAGAAAGAAATTGGTAGCTATAAAGAAGACTTACTCAGGTTAAGACAGACTAAGAAGAACTAAAAGTAAAGACAAATACATAAAGGAAAAATAAAGACTTGAAAGATATAATAATAAAGCAAGACCTGATGAATGAGAATAAGAAAAAAATATGAGAAGTAAATTGAAAAGCGAAAGCACTCTATGAAAGTAGAAATGAAGGTAATCCGAAATTTTCAGAAAAGTTGACCCTAACTCACTCGTCAAGTGACTTGTCAAAAAAGTCAAGCTGGACAAACATGGAAGTTTGCAAGAATCAAAACAAATAAAAATGGAGGTCAACCAGAATCAAAGCAAAACAAAAACATGGAGGTCAACTTGAATCAAAGCAAAACAAAGGGGAAATTAACCAATCTGTCTATATTTGACGAGTATATAAAAAATGGGATAATCTTTAAAAAACTGATGATATAACATCATTAAATTCATCTCTCTCTCTCTCTCCGCCTGACCTGACCTCTCTCTCTGCTTTACCTGACCTCTCTCTCCACTTCTGACCTCTCTCTCCACTTCTCCTGACCTCTCTCTCCACTTCTCCTGACCTCTCTCTCCACTTCTCCTGACCTCTCTCTCCGCTTCATCTGAGCTCTTTACCTTTCAAGTAACCTCTGTCCACTTCACTGACTTTTGTCCTTTAAACTTGACTTCTCTTCACTTCACTTGACTTCCCTCCCTTCCACATGACCTCTCTCCACTTTACTCGACCTCCTCTCTCCACTTTACTCGGCCTCTTCTGTCCACTTCACGTCTCCTTTTTCTACTAATTAAGCCCTGTTTTCAGCAAACTCTGCTAAGCTCCTAGTGGGCGAAACGTTTACTCAATAAAGCGTCCTGTGTTCCATACGTGTATTTACCCTAAAGTTTCTCGGTATTAATATACATAGTACTAGAACAACAGATAATATTCTTGCGTCAGTTGTGACGTCTTGATGGTCCAGGATGGAGCGAAACTTATTATTTATTATTATTATTAAAGATTCGCCGGTATTCTCCCGGCCCGGGCCTTTTCCAAGTGGTGGCCCGGCCTTGGCTCCCTCTTTAGGGAGTGTCTGAGACCTAAGTCTCGCATGGGAGGAGGTACAAGTACCTCCTCATCTTTGGGACCAACTGTCCCCAGGCCTAGCCACAAGCTAGGCCTCTCTGGTCTGCCATCCCCGCCCCAAGGGGGCTAATGGGAATGACAGTCTTATGAGCTAAAGGTTCGGGCTCAGGCACCTACCCTACCCTAGAAGGGCTGGGCATGGTGTCGATTGGAGCGAAACATCGGCAAAAGGTTCTTGTCATAAGTGCGTTTTTTTTATTAATTGTTCCAGCCACGGTGTTGTGAAGTTTTATTCTTTTGTCAATATTCTAGGCGCCTCTGGCGGCAGGAAACTCATGTACTATTTTTGCTTTTTAACATTATCTCTGCAGTGCGAGCTTTCACATGTATAGATAACGAAATGTTGTCCCATTTGTTATTAACAACTTGATCTGTACTTGTGATACAGCTCACATACAATAAACATAAAGTTTCAAGGAACGCGACAAAAATGGAATCCAGAATGGCGGAATGTACGTTGTGAAACGCATAAACGAGGAGGATTACTTTGTGTCAAAACAGGGAGGAGAGATCCTAACTTTGGTTTGTAGAAGCAGAGTAGAAGGAGCAGTAGAATATTTTTTTTTTTAACACGTTGGCCGTTTCCCACCAAGGCATGGTGACCCTAAAAGAAAGAACTCCCCCCCCCTCCTCAAAAAAAAAAAAAGAAAAAACTTTCATCATTATTCAACACTTTCACCATCACTCATACATAATCACTGTCTTTGCAGAGGCGCTCAGATACGACAATTTAGAACTCCCTCCAAACTGCCAATATCCTAAACCCCTCCTATAAAGTGCAGACATTGTACTTTGCACTTCCAGGACTCAAGTCCAATTACCGGTTTCCCTGAATCCCTTTACAAAATATTACCCTGCTCACACTCCAACAGTACGTCAGGTCCCAAAAACTATTCGTCTCCATTCACTCCTGTCTAACACGCTCTCGCATGCTTGCGTATCAAAAGAAAAGAGAGTCATCTTATGAATCAGTATATTGACATTAAGTGGGACGTTAAAAAGGGGATAAGAAAAGCTAAACGGGACTATGAAATTAAAGTTGCCAGGGATTCTAAAACTAACCCAAAAAGTTTTTTCCAGGTCCATAGAACAAAAGTTAGAGATAATAACTATGGGCATCTTACTGACAAAGAGAATGAAATGTGCTCAATTTTAAATAATTATTTTCTCTCGGTTTTTACACAGGAAGACACTAACAATATCCCAGCAATTAATTTTTATTGTGGGTCTGAAGAAGATAAATTATGTAACATCACAGTCACTAATGAAATGGTTGTGAAGCAGATAGACCGACTGAAGCAAAATAAGTCGCCGGGTCCTGATGAGGTTTTTTCAAGGGTTCTTAAGGAATGCAAAATGGAACTCTGTGAACCATTAACTAATGTTTTTAATTTATCTCTTCAAACAGGTGTAGTGTCTGATATGTGGAAGATGGCTAATGTAATTCCTATTTTTAAATCAGGGGATAAGTCATTACCGTCAAATTACCGCCCAATAAGCCTGACCTCAACTGTAGGCAAATTGCTAGAGTCAATTATAGTTGAGATTATAAGAAGCCATCTGGATAAGCATAATCTGATTAATGATACTCAGTATGGATTCAAGAGAGGCCGTTCTTGTCTAACTAATTTATTAACTTTCTTCAGTAAAACTTTTGAGGCTGTTGATCACGAAAAAGAATTTGATATTATTTACTTAGATTTTAGTAAGGCTTTTGATAGAGTTCCGCACCAAAGACTGTTAAAGAAAGTGGCAGTTCATGGCATTCAGGGAAAAGTGCTCTCGTGGATCGAGTCATGGCTCACAGACAGGAAGCAGAGAGTGTCCATAAATGGGGTTAAATCCGAGTGGGGATCTGTAACAAGTGGCGTACCACAGGGATCAGTCTTAGGCCCGTTATTGTTTATAATATATATCAATGACCTTGATGAGGGTACTACTAGTGATATGAGCAAATTCGCCGATGACACAAAGATAGGTAGGATAATTGATTCAAATGTAGATGTTAGGGAACTTCAGGAGGATTCAGACAATCTCTATTCTTGGTCAGAAAAGTGGCAGATGCAGTTCAATGTAGATAAATGCAAGGTTCTGAAGGTCGGGAGTGTCCATAACCCTAGCACTTATAAGTTAAATAATGTAGAACTTAGCCATACAGATTGCAAAAAGGACTTGGGGGTTATGGTGAGCAGCAACCCTAAACCAAGACAGCAGTGCCTAAGCGTACGTAATAAGGCAAATAGATTATTGGGATTTATATCAAGAAGTGTAAGCAACAGAAGTCCAGAGGTTATACTGCAGCTTTATACATCATTAGTAAGGCCTCACCTAGATTATGCAGCTCAGTTCTGGTCTCCATATTACAGAATGGACATAAATTCGTTAGAAAACATTTAACGTAGAATGACTAAATTAATACATAGCATTATAACTCTTCCTTATGAAGAAAGATTGAAGACTCTTAAATTACATTCACTTGTTAGACAGAGAATGAGTGAACATTAAAATGGTATAAAATACCGACAGATTGTTAGGTAAGACACATATGCAACAGTTAGGTATCTTTATTTCGAAACGTTTCGCCTACACAGTAGGCTTCTTCAGTCGAGTACAGAAAAGTTGATAGAAGTAGAAGATACTTGAAGACGATGTAATCAGTCCATCACCCTTAAAGTTTTGAGGTGGTCAGTCCCTCAGTCTGGAGAAGAGCATTGTTCCGTTGTCTGAAACAATATGAAGTTGAAGTGACAGAATGGGGCCTTATATAGTGCCAGGAGGTGAGACGTAGGTTGTTTTGGGAGGGCAGGTCCCTCTCAAACCTCAAAACTTTAAGGGTGATGGACTGATTACATCGTCTTCAAGTATCTTCTACTTCTATCAACTTTTCTGTACTCGACTGAAGAAGCCTACTGTGTAGGCGAAACGTTTCGAAATAAAGATACCTAACTGTTGCATATGTGTCTTACCTAACAATCTGTCGGTATTTTATACCATTTTAATGTTCATTCTGTCAGACACTGCAACACAAGGGTATCTTGGTACAGACCATCAACTTCGACAACTTCTACTAGTGAGAACGGCTGGGTTTGAGAGGGACCTGCCCTCCCAAAACAACCTACGTCTCACCTCCTGGCACTATATAAGGCCCCATTCTGTCACTTCAACTTCATATTGTTTCAGACAACGGAACAATGCTCTTCTCCAGACTGAGGGACTGACCACCTCAAAACTTTAAGGGTGATGGACTGATTACATCGTCTTCAAGTATCTTCTACTTCTATCAACTTTTCTGTACTCGACTGAAGAAGCCTACTGTGTAGGCGAAACGTTTCGAAATAAAGATACCTAACTGTTGCATATGTGTCTTACCTAACAACACGGAGAATGAGGGGAGACATGATCGAAGTGTATAAGTGGAAGATGGGTATTAATAAAGGGGATATTAATAAGGTCTTGAGGATATCTCTCCAAGAGAGAACCCGCAGTAATGGATTTAAATTAGACAAGTTTAGATTTAGAAAGGACATAGGAAAGTATTTGTTTGGAAATAGGGTAGTTGATGAGTGGAACAGTCTACCTAGTTGGGTTATTAAGGCTAGGACTTTAGGTAGTTTCAAATTTAGGTTGGATAAATATATGAGTGAGAGGGGTTGGATTTGAGTGGGACTTGCAAATGAGCGGATACAGTTATCAGACCTTATTTCTTGGGTAGCATTGAAAATTGGGTTGGGCAAATGTTTTGTTAGTGGGATGGATTGTAAAGGACCTGCCGAGTATGAGCCAACAGGCCTGCTGCAGTGATTCTCCTTTCTTATGTTCTTATGTTCTTAAGTCCAGGCCCCTCGCCCACAAAATCACCTGACCCCCTCCCCCCAACTTTTTCGGGGACGACCTCTACCCCGCCTTCTTTCACCAATAGATTTATACGCTCTCCAGGTCATTCTACTTTGTTCCATTCTCTCTGAATGACCAAACCACCTTAATGAACAGTCCGTCTTCAGCCCTCTGACTAATACTTTTAGTAACTCCACACCTCCTCCTAATTTCCACACTCCGAATTCTCTGCATAATATTCACACCACACATTGCCCTTAGTTGGATTCTGCACAATAACTGGAAAGTGTATATATAATTGCTGATGTGCCTACTATGTAGGCGGCGCTATTTTTAATCATAGCCATCAGTAGAAAATATATGTTTACAAATAGATTGAGGGAATGAAATAGAAGAAATAGTGAGAGCCATAACCAAAGAGGAAATTATAAGAATGGGATTTTGATGAATAAGAAACATGTACAAAAAATTGGTATCAAATTTCGAAGCTTTTTTTTACACAGTACACAGGCTTCTTCAGTCAAATACAGAGGCGGGTAAAACTGGGGACAGCAGTATTAGCGGGAAGGTAAAGATGATGTGATCAGTCCATCAGCTTAGAAAAGGTGATTTGAGGATGTCAGTTTTACCTCTCCATTTCTGCTGTCTCCAGTTTTAGTCACTTTGTTTTGAAACTAAGCTACCAGAGTACAGTACGTGTGTCTTATTCTTAACTTGTCGGTATTATATACCACTATCGTACAGCGGAATCTTCTGTAGCTACAAAGAAGGTGATTGATTACACACGTCATAACATCAACTTCATAGCCCTTTTAATGCAAATATTAAATTTTTACTAATAATTCCTGGAAAATAAATATCAGAAAAAAAGTAGAGCAATTAGCAAAACTAATACAAACAAATGATTGAACTCACCGTGATTGGCAGCGGAAAAGGCGGTACTGAGGAAGCCATCGAAGTATTGGAAGCCACAGTGGTCACCTCATGTGACATGACAGTAGCTGCTATGGTGGTAGAAGAGGAGGGTGGTGCGACTGTGATAGTAGTAGTGGTGGTTGTGGTGGTGGTTGGGGAGGAGGTTGTGGTAGTGGAGGGTAGGATACAGGGAATGAGAGGAAGGGAAGGTGGTGGTGGAGGTGTCGGGTTACTGGCGAGCGTGCCGAAGAACGGTCTCGCGCTGGGGAAGATCTCGAAGCCCCGGGTAGTGTTGCACTGCCGGGTGCTGGACTGCCGACGAGAGAAATGCATAGACTTGCTGGCGACGCCGAACTGGTTGGCAACCCGTAGTTCGTAGTCTCCTCGCTTGGCTCCCCCGGTAGTAGCGGGGAAGAGCAGGTACCCTTCATGAAGGGGAAAAAAGAGAACAGCGCAAGACGAATTAGAATTAGCATATAATGGGAGGGGCGGGGGTGTAATATAACGCAAAACAGAGGCAAAACGAAGAATAAGATATCGTGGAGGGAGAACAGAATGGAGATAAATAGCCTACAGCCTGAAAGGGCGAAAATAGAGAGGGAGATTAGTTACTCCGGAAGAAGGGAAAGAGGTAAAATGAGATATTCAGCTGAGAGGGAAGGAGGGTGATAACATAAGATAAACTGCATGGCGGAAAGGATGCAAAATTATATACTCCTGAATACTCCTGACAGAGGGAAAGAAGAAAATAAGATTAATTACATTAAGTGGAGGAAAAGAGAGGAAAGAGGTCTGCAGAGCAAGCTTTAGTTGCGAGAAACGTTTCGTTCTATATAGAGCTTTATAGCTTTATAAAGGTCTACTTTGAGTGAAACGTTTCTCACAAAGCTTGCTCTATGCCTGTCTTTTCATTACTGTTAGCAGTACGCTGCTGAATCCAACATTAACTTGCCTCTGACGGTTCACGGCCTCTTACACTCATCTAACCTGTTTTTTTTCTTACAGACTACACAGATCCACCATTACACTCATTCTGCTACATGACCCACACTGGTCTATCGCCTCGTGAAATACAGTTTTAAACTACCACAGCCTCCCTCTCGCATTTAGGGAGTCCAACACTGTCCTCAGTCTCTCCAGACGTTCACAGAGAAGGTGACAGTTCGATGAATCGAAATAGAATGTTAGCAGAGGAATTGTCACGGAGTCCAGATGGAACTCGCGTCGCGTTCATCTCATAAACCCTGTCATTATTACCGGAAAAAGAAAAAGCACATGCAAGAATGTTATTTTTCCCAGTCGATTTTTTTTTTGTCAGTGACTGACATGACGATTCAGTTCAGTAGGTTATAAGCGGCGAAAGCGAAAACTGTGGGTTAAAAATGTGTACAATCATTCTGTTACTCTCTCTCTCTCTCTCTCTCTTTCTAACTACGTTCATTCCTCTCCTCAGAAATGCTTGTAGCAGAGCGGGTGGGGGTGTCCCTAACCTTCGATGTACGAGGAGGTCTGAGCCACTGTGTCCACGTAGTAGGTGAGCTTCTTCCCGTCGAAGTCTCCGCCACTGTAGCTCGGGCAGGGTCTGAACCACCAGCTCAGCGTGAAGCTCGGTATCGCCTGCGCCTTGAAATGGAACTGCTCACGCGTTCTGGCGCCTTTGAAATCCGTCCAGCAGATTCTTGGCGTGGCTTCGACGCTTGGCCCCACACCTGATGCCCCCGTACACCAAAACAAAAGAAATTAGTTACGTATTAGCAATACGCCTTTAGGTTATTTCATCCCTGCAGTTTTTTGCAATTTATAATATATGTAGAGAATCGAAATAGGATCTTAAGATTTATTTTGAAACGTTTTCTTTCGTCTGAGACGCTGGTTATCGGCGATGAATGTCACAGTTCCGTAACAACTGCACAACTTGCCCGCATGTTGATAATGAAGCTAAGATGACAGTTTTTGTTTATGCTGGACCATGGTCAAGTCGCTGTTACTTGACAATGGTCCAGGATGGACCATAGTCAAGCCATACCGTTATTATTTGACAGCTGTCCAGGATGAGCCCTTTCAAATCTCTACTGCTTGAGAATGGTCCAGTATGGGCCATCATCAGATCACTATTACTTGACAATGGTCCAAGACTGACCAAAACATCGCCTTAATTTCATCAACAATCCGTGAGTTAGTTGTGGATTCACTCTGATATCGCCCCAAGACCTGGGATCACTTACTGATATCTGTTTTTTCGATGCTGATGTACCTGTCGTTGTGGGCCGTACAAGCCAGCGGCCGCCGCAGGAGATACGAGGACTGGCCCACATGGTCTCTGAGATCCGAGGAGGATGCAGAAGTGTGGAGGAGGTCATGGGTTAGGTTGTAGACGAGTGTGACCCTTGAAGTGACGGTGGTGTTGTCTGAGGCAGATTCAACGGCCGGCAGCCTCTTAACCATCACGAGGTGATCAGGGATGCTCCACTCGATCTGTCAGAGAGAAGAGTCAGTGTTCTTCCTGCCTCAGGCTCCTGTGTCTTAACGGATATCTGAGTTTAGCGCTTCTTCAAGAACACATGAGTAATAATATTTTTGCCTACAGGTGGATAGGCTGGTTAATATCATTAAGACTACATGTCACGCAGTCACCACCAATCAAGAATACTTTAGTTCCTAAAATAAGGATTAACGTACTCCCAAGTGTAAACGTACTGAGAAACCTTATGACCACATTTCTCTCCGTCTACGACCACTATCAGTTGTGGATTTTTGGTGAAGTGTTCCAGCCACTGATTGTGACATTTTGTTTGTATGTTTCTTGGTTTATGGCAGAGCATTATGATGTCTAGGTATCTTCTCAGCATGACTCGAAGATCAGCCACCTCCACGTGCTGAATTCTTAGTATTTGAATGACCGCAGGTAATTAGTCATACCAAATAACTGTCTAGAATATATATATATATATATATATATATATATATATATATATATATATATATATATATATATATATATATATATATATATATATATATATATATATATATATATATATATATATATATATATATATATATATATATATATATACATAAATATATATATATATATATATAGATATATATATATATATATATATATATATATATATATATATATATATATATATATATATATATATACATATATATACATATATATATATGCATTATATATATACATATATATATACGTATATATATACATAAATGTACATATATATATATACATATATATACATATATATACATATATACATATATATATATATATATATATACATATATATATATATACATATATATATATATATATATACATATATATATATATATACATATATATACACATACATACATATATATGTATATATACATATATATATATATATATATATATATATATATATATATATATATATATATATATATATATATATATATATATATATATATATATATATATATATATATATATATATATATATATATATATATATATATAGATGTATAAAATATAGGGAGGTACCACCTCTAGAACTGTCCTGGGGACCTTCATCCTCAGAGAAAAGAATAAACTTGCTCCAGGGAAAACTCTAAGTTTTCCCTGAAGCTGTTTGAGAATTTTCTCCTACCACCCCCTATATTTCAAGTATGTTTTATTTAAAGACAAAAATACATTGGCCAAACATTCACAAAAATACAACAGAAAGTAAAACAACATAGGTAACTCAGAGCTACATCTCGAATACTTCGTCCAGCTCCCCTGCGGTGGGCCGCGTGCCCAGAATGCTGCAGGCATTTCCTCTCTGGATCGCAACACTGAGTCTCTGAAAGAGAAAGCTGGTCGCCCTGTGGTCCTTGGTTTCTATGATGAGCTTTTCACCCAGCTCTTTGAGGAACTTTAGAGCACACTTGCCCCATGCACCAAGGGTCTCCGACCATGTTGGAATGAATTTATAGCAAGGGGGAAGGTCTTCATATTTGCGGATCTTCTGGGTCTCCCTGTGGCTGGCAGCTCCACCCCCTTCCACTACGGAGTATGACAAGTAGGTGTCTGCCAATGTGGCAGCACAGGTGTAGTCCCAGGCAATCTGCTTTCCATCCTTCCAGGGTAGCATAGTGGCTCCATCAGGACGCTTTTGACTTCCATCAGACCTCTGTACTTGGGGTTCCCGTTGAGCTGGGCAACGGGCTGTGGCGAAGCTTCTCTTTATGATGTCATTGACCTCCTCATATCTGGCATACTTCCCTTCTGCTGTGTGACACACAAGACCATGAAGTCCGAATTGATCAGCTGTCGCCCTTCCGCAAATACACATATGTTCAGTGAGGATGGGGGCGGCTAGGTGAAGAGCAACACCAATCCGAATGGCCTGTGGGTCGAGACGGGTGCCCAAGGAGGAACTGGGAGCAGCTAACAGGAAATCTCCTGAGTGTGGTGCCTTCACTGCCAGGAGACGAGCTTTGTCCTTTCCTGAAGCATTGGAGAGCATTGTGTTGGCGATTTTTTCCATGATCGGTTTGTCCCAGTGGGACTGTTTGTGCTCTTTGGGAGGAGCTGGTCTACTGGAGGAGTCTGTAAGGGTGTCCCACCGAATCGCTGCCACAGCAAACCTGGGGTCTTGAGCTCCTACCACGTCTCTCAAGCGTTCGGGTACTATCTTCTTGACTAATGCACCGGAAGCCAAACACGAAAACAGAAAAGCAGGTAAAGCAACATGCGTTGCTTTACGCACCCCTATACCTCCCAGTCGCACTGGGACGGTTGCCTGATCCCATTGCTCATCCTCTAGTGACAGGCTCAGTGCCTTCTTAAAAGTTGATCTCAGGTGTGTGTCATATTCATCGAGTGTTGGGTTGTCAAAAGAGGGTGCACACCTCAAGAAGTAAGTGAGTCTTGGCATAGTAAGACACCTTGTGAGGAGATACAGAGCATCATGGGCATCAAGATCGCTTATTCTCTCCTCCACTCTCATCAGGTCATTCAATTTGTCCCTGAGGACAGTGTCGATGGCTTGGTGACCCAGCGGTGCCCCCAAGAGGATACTGTTGGACGGAGTGGTAGTTGAGACTTCCGGGAGGATTCTTCGCACAGCATTGATTATTTCCTGGTTCGCTGTGATGATTTCACACTTGGAGGGATTGAGGATGAGTCCCAAGTCTTCTCCCTGTGTTTTCACCAGTTGTAGGTCCCCCACCAGGGACTCTTCAGTACCTGCCAGAGTGCCGTCATCCAGGTACCAGAAACTGAGCTCACTGCGTAGGCTGGAAATTAGTTCTCTTACTGCCAAGCAGAAGAGAAGTGGAGCGAGTGGGTCACCCTGCTGAACACCCTCTGATGATTGAATTTCATGTTCTCCAAACAAAAGAATTGAGGGTTTGCTGTAGCCGGCTGAAATGAAGGGAAAAAGACTGGGGAACCGATCCCGAACAGCTGGCAAAACAGCATCTCTCTTCACCATATTAAAGGCATTTCTAAAATCAAGTTTGACTATGGCCTTGTCTTCTGGTAGGTCCCTGATGTAGGCCCTTGCGGCATGAGCTGCAGCTTCACTGCCTTGAGAGACCCCAAAGCCCAGTTGGTGTGGCTGGAGTAAAGTGGCAGCTTCTAGGCGAATGTTTCTCACTGCTGCTTTGGCAACGAGACGGCGAAGGGTGTTTCCAACTGCAATGGGTCTGATTCCCCCATCCCTCTTCTTCAAAGCACATAGTGAGGCTCCAAAAAAGAAAGGTTTAATTTCTTCTGGGATTCGCCCAGCCAGGCAATTGTTGACGAAAGTTGTTAACTCGGTGAGAAGAATTGATGCAGATTCACCGAGTACTGGATTTACCATCTCTTTGAGGTGCTGAGGTCGAATTCCAGTGTAACCTCCTGCAGATCCTGCTGGAAATGACACGATCGCCTTATAGACTTCCGATTCTGGCAAAATTAATTGTTCAATGATGGGGTCTTCCTCAGGGTTGTCGTTGATGGCTATGGTGTCCCTGGTTGGATGCTTGTCTCTTAGTGCTTGGGCCGTGGTCTCATCCTTGGGGGCTACAGTGTCATCACTTGTAATTATTCTTATTGCTCCCACTGTGTTACCTTCTTCGATTTTTTTGCTAACCTGTGCGCAAATTTTCTCATTTTCAGTGGGACTTTTCTTGGGTCTACCTCTTTGATTCCTGCGATGATGGGGCAGAGGGACACAGTTGTCCGTTCTTGGGTAGTTGCGCACTGCCTTGATAACTGACGTGGTTAGCAGTTTGCCTCGTCTTTCAGGAACTGCAAGACAGACATTGCCGAACAAGAGTAGGTTGCGCCATGCTTGGATGGTGCCTCGGGCTTCTAAGTTGGTGGAACCTCCATTCACCCGCTTAAGAAGGTCTGTGAATTTCCCTGCTGCATATGGGCGAGCCGCTTTAGGGATGTGGGATAGTGTACTGCTAGCAGTGGATTTGAATGCCAACAGAAGGTTATCGCAAGTGACGAGGTTGCCATTGGAATTGTCATCTGCCTGTGGAAGCTGTGGGCTGCTCTTTGCTGGGGACATATGTGATTCCGCACACCCATTGTGTGCACGAATGCGTCCATCCCTGTTGCGTGCTCGAAACTCTCCACACACCTAACATGTGCCTCTTCTTTCAATGTTGGGTGCATTGCTTCCCTGGCTTTGTGGCTCGCTGGCTTCATCATCTGCCATATATATATATATATATATATATATATATATATATATATATATATATATATATATATATATATATATATATATATATATATATATATATATATATATATATATATATATATATATATATATATATATATATATATATATATATATATATATATATATATATATATATATATATATATATATATATATATACATATATATATATATATATATATATATATATATATATATATATATATATATATATATACATATATATATATATATATATATATATATATATATATATATATATATATATATATATATATATATATATATATTATATATATATTATATATATATATATCGTGCCGAATATGTAAAACTGGTCAATTAGCAAGAACTCATTTAAAATTAAGTTCTTTCTGAAATTTTCTTTTATACGTTTAAAGATATATTTTTTTCATTAATGTTAATGTAAAAAAATTTTAATTTTGCACCAAAAGAATCTTAGAAAACTTACCTAACCTTATTATAACAAGAACAATTTATTTTAGCCTAACCCAACTAAATATATTTTAGATTTAATATTAAACAAACACAGTGAAATATATTTTTTTCGTCAGGTTCAGAATGATTTTGGCGAAATTATTGCATACACAAATTTTCACTTGTCCTATATGGCAAGATGAACGTTGCTATTTAAGCCAAGATCGCATCTGCCTATTCGGCAGAACTTGCGTATATATATATATATATATATATATATATATATATATATATATATATATATATATATATATATATATATATATATATATATATATATATATATATATGTGTGGGGCAGAAGTTTGTGGTTATAGGAGGGTGGGGGCAGGAGGAAAGAGGAGTGATTGGTGGAATGATGAAGTAAAGGGTGTGATAAAAGAGAAAAAGGTAGCTTACGAGAGGTTTTTACAAAGCAGAAGTGTTATAAGAAGAGCAGAGTATATGGAGAGTAAAAGAAAGGTGAAGAGAGTGGTGAGAGAGTGCAAAAGGAGAGCAGATGAAAGAGTGGGAGAGGCACTGTCAAGAAATTTTAATGAAAATAAGAAAAAATTTTGGAGTGAGTTAAACAAGTTAAGAAAGCCTAGGGAAAGTATGGATTTGTCAGTTAAAAACAGAGTAGGGGAGTTAGTAGATGGGGAGAGGGAGGTATTAGGTAGATGGCGAGAATATTTTGAGGAACTTTTAAATGTTAAGGAAGAAAGGGAGGCGGTAATTTCATGCACTGGCCAGGGAGGTATACCATCTTTTAGGAGTGAAGAAGAGCAGAATGTAAGTGTGGTGGAGGTACGTGAGGCATTACGTAGAATGAAAGGGGGTAAAGCAGCTGGAACTGATGGGATCATGACAGAAATGTTAAAAGCAGGGGGGGATATAGTGTTGGAGTGGTTGGTACTTTTGTTTAATAAATGTATGAAAGAGGGGAAGGTACCTAGGGATTGGCGGAGAGCATGTATAGTCCCTTTATATAAAGGGAAAGGGGACAAAAGAGATTGTAAAAATTATAGAGGAATAAGTTTACTGAGTATACCAGGAAAAGTATACGGTAGGGTTATAATTGAAAGAATTAGAGGTAAGACAGAATGTAGAATTGCGGACGAGCAAGGAGGTTTCAGAGTGGGTAGGGGATGTGTAGATCAAGTGTTTACATTGAAGCATATATGTGAACAGTATTTAGATAAAGGTAGGGAAGTTTTTATTGCATTTATGGATTTAGAAAAGGCATATGATAGAGTGGATAGAGGAGCAATGTGGCAGATGTTGCAAGTATATGGAATAGGTGGTATGTTACTAAATGCTGTAAAGAGCTTTTATGAGGATAGTGAGGCTCAGGTTAGGGTGTGTAGAAGAGAGGGAGAATACTTCCCGGTAAAAGTAGGTCTTAGACAGGGATGTGTAATGTCACCATGGTTGTTTAATATATTTATAGATGGGGTTGTAAAAGAAGTAAATGCTAGGGTGTTCGGGAGAGGGGTGGGATTAAATTATGGGGAATCAAATTCAAAATGGGAATTGACACAGTTACTTTTTGCTGATGATACTGTGCTTATGGGAGATTCTAAAGAAAAATTGCAAAGGTTAGTGGATGAGTTTGAGAATGTGTGTAAAGGTAGAAAGTTGAAAGTGAACATAGAAAAGAGTAAGGTGATGAGGGTATCAAATGATTTAGATAAAGAAAAATTGGATATCAAATTGGGGAGGAGGAGTATGGAAGAAGTGAATGTTTTCAGATACTTGGGAGTTGACGTGTCGGCGGATGGATTTATGAAGGATGAGGTTAATCATAGAATTGATGAGGGAAAAAAGGTGAGTGGTGCGTTGAGGTATATGTGGAGTCAAAAAACGTTATCTATGGAGGCAAAGAAGGGAATGTATGAAAGTATAGTAGTACCAACACTCTTATATGGGTGTGAAGCTTGGGTTGTGAATGCAGCAGCGAGGAGACGGTTGGAGGCAGTGGAGATGTCCTGTCTAAGGGCAATGTGTGGTGTAAATATTATGCAGAAAATTCGGAGTGTGGAAATTAGGAGAAGGTGTGGAGTTAATAAAAGCATTAGTCAGAGGGCAGAAGAGGGGTTGTTGAGGTGGTTTGGTCATTTAGAGAGAATGGATCAAAGTAGAATGACATGGAAAGCATATAAATCTATAGGGGAAGGAAAGAGGGGGTAAAGGAGGTTTTGTGGGTGAGGGGCTTGGACTTCCAGCAAGCGTGCATGAGCGTGTTAGATAGGAGTGAATGGAGACGAATGATACTTGGGACCTGACGATCTGTTGGAGTGTGAGCAGGGTAATATTTAGTGAAGGGATTCAGGGAAACCGGTTATTTTCATATAGTCGGACTTGAGTCCTGGAAGTGGGAAGTACAATGCCTGCACTTTAAAGGAGGGGTTTGGGATATTGGCAGTTTGGAGGGATATGTTGTGTATCTCTATACGTATATGCTTCTAAACTGTTATATTCTGAGCACCTCTGCAAAAGCAGTGATAATGTGTGAGTGTGGTGAAAGTGTTGAATGATGATGAAAGTATTTTCTTTTTGGGGATTTTCTTTCTTTTTTTTGGGTCACCCTGCCTCGGTGGGAGACGACCGACTTGTTGAAAATATATATATATATATATATATATATATATATATATATATATATATATATAAGGAGAGTATATATATATATATATATATATATATATATATATATATATATATATATATATATATATATATATATATATATATATGGTAGATGGGATTCCCCAGTGGATGTAGGTCCTTCCCAAAGAGATGGGTTAGTTGTAGCAGCCGCCTACCAGTGACTATGCCCTCGTCTGCTGCACGTCCTTACCCACTGACGCCTATATAACCGCCAGTCTTCTTGCCTTTCCTCCAGATTCTTCTCCACCACGATGTTGTGAACACTAACTCCAAGGCTGAGGGACTGATTACCTCATCTTTTGTATATAGTTCTACTGTCTTCTAATTATGTCCTAGAATCTGTTTTGATAAAGAAACTAGATGGCGAAACGTCTACAATAAAGATATCGAGATGTTGCACATGTGTCTTAACTTTCAATAACAAAGTTGTACCTGCCAGCTATTGCACAACACTAACTCTCAGGTCATCAGTGTCTGTGTCAGTGTTCCTCCTTCTCTCAGACTCTTACCTAGACTCTTATTTTTTAACAGCAAAAAAAAAAAAATCACGTTAATGACAATAGCCACGTCTTGAGTGTTTCATTAAAGGGGAAGAAAGAGGGAGAAATATCTTAAGCAGTGATTCCCAAAGTGGGCGGTAACACCCCCCTGGGGGCGGTGGAAAGATACGGAGGGAAGGGCGTTGAGGATAAAAGGGGCTGTAGGGGGGCGGTAAGAGGGCCGCAGGGTGGCATCAGAACCAAAGAAGCGCTTGTTCTACAAAATCTATATGAAAAAATCTAAGTCACAGAGCCTTAAGTAACACAGATGATTTACAAAGAATAAAATTTACAGCTATATATGGAAGCATAGTTTTATTTTATTTTGTGGTCTGAGGACATAGTTAAAAGTCTGAACGTTTGTTTGGACGGGCCACACGCCAGCCAGATCAGACAGCAGATGCCGTGCTGCTGATTTTTACGTCTGTAAGGGCCGAGGCTCTAGGTTTGTATGTACTTCAAGTTATCTTCAGTCTTGTTGAGAATTTTTTTCAAAGAGAAAGACATTCTTGCTTGTGCAACAGATGGGGCACCATCGATGACAGGTTGTTATCGTGGCTTCATCAGTATCTTGAAAAAAGCTGTACCTGGTGTGTTTACGGATCACTGTGTAATCCACAGGCAACAACCGCTTGCAAAAAACCTAAGTGGTCGACTTCACAAATCAATGTGCACTGTTATCAGTTCCCGACTGTTTCAACAGCTCTGCACTGAGAATGATGAAGATTTTGAAAGTTTGTTGTCGCACATAGAAGTTAGATGATTGTCAAAAGGAAGCTTCCTGAGACCTTTCAATTCACTTTGTGAAATAGCTGCTGAATTCTTCCAAGACTCCATTTCTGTTGTATATGACGAACTAAGAAACATCGAGTATGACATTGTTTATTTGTCAGATGAATTCACAAAATACAACAAAGTTAATCTGTAAATGCAAGGGAATGAGGTTGATCTTATCAAAGTCAAACCAACCCTTTTCACTTTTCTGTCCAGGTTACAGTTATTCAAACATAACATAGCCCGTCGTGAGCTCTTCCAGTTTTCGAGCCTCTCTGAATTGGAGAAGTGTGTTGTGTACACCTGAATGAGCAACATAGAGATATGTCTGACAAGTTTCAGGATCTTTTTTTGCTCAAAATACCAGACTGGGTGATCAATCCGTTCCTAGATATCAGCAATGAGGAAACAGTAATGGTGGACGAAGAACAGATTTCACTCCAAAATGACAATGAGTTGGCCAAAGTTCAAAAAATCATGTCAAGATTTTTGGTTACAAAAAAAATTTCTGACCGCTACCCTGCACTGTGGAACAAAGTCAAGATGTGTGTCAATCTTCAACAAAGTCAAGATGTACTTTATTGCTTTCCCAGCATCATATTTAGTAGAATGAGGCTTCAATGCAGTCTCCAAGCTACTTTCCAACCAAAGAAACAGATTGAAAATTACTGAACGCGGTGATCTAAGACTTCTTAGTACCTTCAAGCCTAATGCTGAGAAGCTGATGTTCCTGATGGTACCATACACATTCATCTCACTAAAATTGTGAAGACAGTGTAGTTACAGATAAGATGTAAGTTTACCCTTTCATATTAAATAAATTGGTTTGCTATGTTCATTTTTATTTGAGAAACAAATACGTCTGTTTATAGTGCTAGATTAGTTGTCGTTTAGAATTGACAGTAAACCTAACACCAAGAAAGATGTGTGCTCTTAAGTGTATGTTTGTGTGTGTGGGGGGTGAGCGCTAGGCATGACATCTGGGAGCCTGAAAAAATTTGCTCAGGTGCTGTGTCATTTCTACAGATTTAGCGCTTCGACAAGAATAAAATAAATTGTAATAAAGTCTGTAGAATTACCGACAATATGTAAAGTAAAAGGACACAAGTGCAACTAATGTGACATTTTTATTGTGGCAACGTTTCGCTCTCCAGGAGCTTTATCAAGCCGTTACAAACAGTACATGGACACAGAGGGTATGTATAGGCTCAGGGTGAGGTGCAATACTAGTGGTAGTAGTAGTAGTAGTAGTAGTGAGATAAGTTGTCGTAGTAGTAGTAGTAGTAGTAGTAGTAGTAGTAGTAGTAGTAGTAGTAGTAGTAGTAGTAGTAGTAGTAGTAGTAGTAATACAATATGTAGAACAATTAACTCGCACAATAGTAAAAGGATATAAAAGCTATTACTTGGATAACATAAAAATAGGTTAGACAAATGTATCTATTGGAGGCTGGATAGAGAAGGCCTGTTTAAATTTAATGTGCTATGTGTATTATTAACAGGAGAGACTATGTGATGGCAGGGTTTACTGTTTTCAGGAGGATTCTTGCTAAGACTTCAGAGAGTTCCAGACTTTGGAACAGAACTTCTCACAGTCCAGCACCACGTGGACAGACACATGGCTTCTGCCGAAAGGAAGAGGTCACGATGTTCCAGGGACACGGCGGATGACTCGGATTTAGAAATGTGGGGCACAATCCTAACGAAGAAGTTGCGAGACCACTCCGTGACATCAGAGGAAAAGTCTCCAGTTCTGACAAGCCTAACCATGCAGCCAGAGAATACGGAAGGATGGATCAATGTGAACAGTAAGACACGCCGTCCCTCCAAGGAGTAGGTAAACCAGCTCAAATCACCTTCCATATTCAAGGTAAAGGCTTATGGGGAACACAAACCCACTATGGCATGGTTACACACCTGGAAACACGGCACAAACTGAGGTTCAAGATATGGTTCAACCTGAGGGGAGAACCAATACTGACTCCTATCAACAGGGAAATGCATATCACCTTGAAGAAAGTCATGGAGACAGACCGCTCCTTCACCCTGGAGGAACTGGATTCTCGGCAGAAGGTCACCAAGGGTGTAGTGATGTGAGACCCGCTGATGATGCCCATCGAGGCAGTAGCAGCTCACCCCAGTGTCGTGTCAGCTCAGCGTCTCAAGGCAAAATCGGCAGGCAAAGCACCAACACGGCAGGTCCTCATTCAGCATGTAGGACCGCTGCCATCCCAGCTGGACCTCGGTTCTTGGGGCAGGTACGATGTCAGGACCTTCACGGCAGAACCAGTTCGCTGTTTCAAGTGCCAGTGTTACGGATACCTGGGTGCACTCTGTCCGAACAGAGTAATCTGCGGTGTCTGCAGCCAGCCCCACCCTACCGAGGAATGCATCACCAAGCTGAAGAATGCATCGCCACCCACTCCACGATGCCCGAATTGCAGGCAGAAACACCATGCCTGGAACCCTTGATGCCCTGAGAGGCTCACTAGAATTCGTGAGGCCTGGAAGACACCAACGACGAGACAGCAGGCTACGGCAGAGCATCACCCTCAGCAGACGATGGGTGCAGAGAATCCTGCCATACTGTAGAACTCTCATCAGGCAACCCAACTCAATGCCCAGGAATTTCCGACCCTTGAAGACTCAGCCAGGCGTCGTTAACAGAAGCATCCTCCCCCACTACCGCAACGAAGAAACAAAAACATTAGGAACAAGCGGCGCCAACAGGAAACATCTGGGCAACGCAATCATCAGACGGCACTACACGAGCCCCCACCGGCCTCCATGCCAGGCACAGCCACTATGCAGGCTGTGGCTGCACCTCACCAGCAGATGCCGGGTACACAACTTGGCATACAGCAACAGGCCACGGTGTGCACAGTGAAGAAATACAACCCTCAGCAGTCCCCACAGATTACAACAGCCCAGATAATATCCACTGCTTCGAACCCACCGACAACGCAGGCCCTCAACAGAAAGGATCTCTTAACACTCATCAAGGCATTCACGGATATTATCTGCAACACAGTCACCTCCACAGAACAACAGAGCATGTTCCGGCAGATGGTCAGCACACCCTGAGGGTGTGCTTACTGACAGAGCAGGAAATAGTGGATGCCATGAATCTGCAGATTATCAGAGGGAACAGAGCCCAGTCCCCAGCTCAGGAAACAGCTGAGATGGAGTAACCTCAGTCGTTTATGAGGCACACTAGCTGAGCTGTCCGGAACAGTGCTTGAGCAGCATATGCTGCAACAGTGAAGAATCAATTCTCCTTCAGGAGCCAGAGACGGGTCATCTCAAGATTAAGACTCGTGCCAGGACCCTAGTCTTGGCGAACATTGTACATACATGTACTGCTTGTACACAGTTCTCCTGAGGGCCAGGAGAACTGTGTTCCTCAAGCGACTCGACAACCTTATCACTGTGTACAGACCACTGAAAAAATCAAGTCATCTATTAAAGCAAAGAACCCTTGGGCCAAGGTGGACTTCATTACTAAAATACCCAATGCTTCATCCATGCTGAAGGTCACCTTCAGTGACGTCAACATGGCAGCCAAAGCTCTCGCTGAGGGCCTGGCTATTCACTACTTCCACATCAACCCAGCCTTCATCGAAGCAGAGAAATTCCAACATATCTCACAGTGCTATAATTGTTACTCATACTTACACACCACAAATGATTGCCCTACCAAGGACAAGAAGTTCTGCTCCATCTGTGGCCGTGAGGGTCATGACTTCAAGAATTGCACCAGCTTCACCACCTAAATGCTTGAACTGCAAGAATGATCACCATACTCTTGCTACCAGGTGCCCTACCAGAAGAGACATACTCAAACAACAACAAAAACAACAAAAGAAACCCAACCCACAAGCAACCACATATTCTGCTATCGCCAAGCTTCAAGCAGACACTACCAAGATACTACAAGCCACGCAAGCTGCTCCCACCACTTCCCTGCCAGCACCTACTGCCGACTCCACTAAGATTCTTTATTGCATTATGTATGCTCATGTACAGAATGCAGCTGAGCCTGGCTCCTTCAACACCACCATCAATGAACTTTTCAAACTAAATAATATGCCTGGCCTCACATTCCCTGCATCACCACCTTCCACTGAGATCCTAAAATCTACTACAAATATTATCAGCATCACCTCTGCTCCACCGCTGCCACAACCACCACTAGACACAGAGATGGACCAATCAGAGACCACTGAGACGTCGGCAAACCCCACTACCGCTTGCATCCACTGCTAGAGCAACTGACCAGTCGGAAATCTCGCCTTCACCAGTTCAGCCACCAGCCAAGAAAGCAAAAACACAAGAAACTGCAGATGCACCTCACGGTGCCATTGCCACTGACACTGCTGCACCACAAGTCCGATGCCTGAAGGGTGTATGCTTCTACACAACCAAGCAGTATAAGAACAGAATGCTGTCTTCAGAAATCCATCAGCACCTCCAGGACGGAACAGTCAAGTATACCTACGACCAAACTGTTACATACACCATTGCAGACATGACCAGACTACTCACTGCCAACACCCAACACCCTGTGGAAGTTGAGTACACCTCAAAGAGGAAATTCAGGATGCTTCAGAATGGGGGCCTTGAAGACGGTACCCTCCTCTAGCACGACTATCCATGACCATTCACCATGAAGATAAGTTTCCCCAGCACTTTGCTGTTTGCTAAAGCTGGGGTGTGGCTCCAATCGACCCTGTAACTGCTGCCTCTGCCCGACTGCGCTTCTCTTCCGGGAAGTCAGCACAAGATAGAAAACGACGACACCCTTCAACCGGAGGGCCAAGAAAGAAGAAAGAAGATGATCGTCACCCCCCACCCGGGGGGCCACTGCCGGGTCACCATCTGGAGAAGACCCGGGCCGGAAGTACCGGCGAATCAACATGAATGAATGAATGGAAATGAACACCAACACACGACACTCCACACAGGAGAGAACAGCGCTAGCACGATCGACACCATGCCCTGCCCTAGAAGGTTGATGCCAGAGCCCGAGTTTGTAGCTCACAAGATGAGGGGGTACTTGTGCCTCCTTCCATGGGAGACTTAGGTCTCAGACACTCCCTAGACAGGGAGCCAGTGCCGGGCCACCACTTGGAAGGGCCCGGGCCGGGAGAATACTGGCGAATCTTTAACAACAACATTCTGCTTGTAACGGCTTGATAAAGCTCCTGGAGAGCGAAACGTTGCCACAATAAAAATGTCACATTAGTTGCACTTGTGTCCTTTTACAATAAAATAAATAATAATAATAATAATAATAATAATAATAATAATAATAATAATAATAATAATAATAATAATAATAATAATAATACAGTGGAACCTCAAATTTCGATCGTATCACTTATCGAACGTTTCAAAAATAGAACCCTTTTCTCGAACCAACTTTGTCCCTATTATCAGTAGCCGGCTCTGTCCGTGTCCCCACGCAGACGCCGTGAGCCAGTCTGGCTTTGTTGATGCTTGAGTGAACAATAACCTGCACTCTCATTCAAACATTTTACGATTATTTCATTGTGTTTAGCGCTTGCGGGAATGTGAAATAAGCTACCATGGGCCAAAAGTGGTAAAGAAATTGAGAAACACCATAGATGTGAAGAAGGAAATAATACAGAAGTATGAGAATGGTGTGAGACTTGCTGACCTTGCCAGGATGTATGGGAAAAAAATCGACCATCGGTTCTATCCTGGCAAAAAAAGAACAAATCAAGGAAACTGATGTTGTGAAAGGTGTTAATATGCTAACCAAAAAAAGACCACAAATAGTTGAAGAGGTTGAGAAGTTGTCGCTGATGTGGATCAAAGATAAAGAGATGGCAGGTGATAGTATTTCAGAGACGATTATTTGCGAAAAGGCAAGGAAGTTACATGCCGATCTGGTACAGAAAACTCTTGGAACCAGTTCAATGACAGAACCATGTCCCATTTTAGGGAAATGTTAAAGAGGCGTCAGAAACAGAGGACTGTGGACAGTTATTTTGTGAGACAGGGGTCCAGTGACTTTCAAGCTGGTCCTAGTGGCATTAAAAGACAGAGAAGGGAAGTAACCCCAGAGAGGGCATTACCTGAAGTCCTCATGGAGGGGGATTCTCCTTCCAAACACTAACTCCAACTCCCTCTCTCCTCCTCCCTATCTTCCAGATGCCATCACCAATCTTCAATAAAGGCAAGGAAAAACGTTATTTTATATTTATATAAATAATTGAACACTATAGTGTTTGTTGTGTGTATGTAAAACTGTAATTAATCTCTATAAAATGTATTTTTTTGTGATTATTTTTTTTCCTCAAGGAAGGTTCCTTGATGTTGGTGAGGGGCTCTTGATTTAGGGAATTGGATCTGTGCTCCAGTTCCCCGAATTAAGCCTGAATGCCTTCTACATCCCCCCCCCAGGCGCTGTATAATCCTCCGGGTTTAGCGCTTCCCCATTGATTATAACAATAACAATAATGTGAATATTTTTGGGTTTCTGGAACGGATTAATTGTATTTCCATTATTTCTTATGGGAAATATCGCTTCGATTTTCAGACTTTTCTAATTTAGAACTAGCTCCTGGAACGGATTAAGTTCGATATTTGAGGTTCCACTGTATTAATTTGGTGAATTCTCTTCCATATTATGGGTCACACTACCTCAGGAGACGATCCGTATGAAGAAAAAAATCACTGAGCGTTTTCCTGTCCCACTAGCCAACAGCCAGCTGCTAGCCAGTGGCGCAGTTGTTCACTCTTCAGCGTTAGTCTTAATTACACCTTCATACATCGGTGGGAATTTAGATTAATTTTTTTCGTTCTAGTTCTCTTTTTTTTCAGTGTTAGTGGTGCGGGATAACTTTGATAATCTCCCCAAACGCGCGTGCGCCTGAATCACACGATTTTTTATTTTTGTTTTTCATCCCTTCCCTTATGACCTATTACTTAATACTATATTGCAACACTCAAATGTGCTAATACTCAACACAAGCGCGCACACGCAAACACACGGGCTTAAAGGGCACGTCAGTTTCCCTGTCTTCTGATGTGTTATTTTTTTTCCCAATTGTGTTGGAGAAGTCTGAGCTCTGCTCAGACTTCTCCAGCACAATTGTCCTCAAAGACTTGTTAAGTTATACCATGAATTAATGAAAGATCCTGTACTTCACCTCACGAAAGCAGACAAAGCAAATGCGATAGTAATTATGGACAAGGTAGATTATAGGGGAAAATAAACATGATATTAGGAGACCGGGAAACTCATGCGCCTCTTAATTGTTTTCTCTCTCTCTCTCTCTTTTTTTTTTTTTTTTTTTTTTTTTTTTTTTTTTTTTACACAGGGTTTGACAAGGTTAAGGATCCCAAGCTTTATTGACAGCTATTTACAGGTTAAGGATTCCTAACTTTATTGGCAAGCTAAGAGCTGTTACCTACATCAGCTCATTTGAAAGCATTTTTATTGTTATGAGACATACAAGTAGGAAACAGGATGAAGTTGGAGCCATCTGTGGGCCAGCATTTTCATTTGATCAACTGACTTTATCTCGTTGACATCATTATCCTGTACGAATGTGTTCCACACTCGAGTCATCCTGGGTATGTATGATCTCAGATGGAGTGATGTTCTGGAGAAGGGTACAGCCAGAGTGAAGTTGCTGCTTTCTGCCCGTCTTGTGGCATAAAAGCTTGTTTCACGCTGTCCTCGAAGTGGATCCAAGTGTGGTATTTTGACAATATTGGCCTTGTACATAACAGTAAGGCCACCCACATCCCTCCTATGTTGAAGGCTCTGCTGAAATAACAGATCTATCCAGGATGGGTCCAGGCGAGAGATGAGACGTCTTGCTCTGTTCTCTACTCTGTCAAGCAGTCGCAGATGAGAGGGGGGGCAGGCAAACCAAGAAAGTGGAGCATACTCAAGGTGCGAGCGTACTTGTGCCTCGTACAGGATCTTGCAACCCCTACTGTCAAGCAGATGGGAGATACGGCGAAGTGCTGTAAGCTTCCTGGCTACCTTGTTTGCAAGATTTACAACATGGTTCTTCATGGTTAGTTTGGAGTCAAATTTCACCCCAAGGATATCAACTTCTTCTCCAGGTGCCAACATCCTCCCATTCATCCTTACTACTGCACCAGCATTACCATCATGGTGCCTAGAGACGATCATCATTTGCGTTTTCTCAGGTGCAAATGTTACTTGCCATCTATTTCCCTAAGCTGATATAGCTCTCAGCTGGTGATTGATGTAGCTTAGAGCAGCTGGCATTTCTTCTCTTGGATAAGTGAATGTCAGTGTACAGTCGTCTGCATATGCATGTGATTCTGGGATGAGATGAAGAAGGTCGTTGAAGTAGACATTCCATAACAATGGACCCAGCACGCTTCCTTGTGGAACACTTGCCCCAATAGGATGTCTTGGTGATTCCGTTCCATTGAGAACTACGCTTACAGATCTACCATGAAGGTAGTCACTGAGGAGACATAGCGTAGAGCCTGCAATTCCCAGTGCTTGAAGTTTTGCTAAGAGGCCCTGGTGTCACACCCGGTCGAAAGCGCCAGCAATGTCCAGTGCTACCACACAGCTGACTTTGGATTCATCCAGTGACTGGTGCCACTTAGTGGAGAGGTTTAACAACAGATCAGCAGCAGAGTAACCTTTCCTGAAGCCATATTGACGATCACAAAGTAGTGAGTGGTAGTCAAAAAACTCTGTCATTTGTCTTGAGATTATTGTCTCAAGGATCTTACCAGTGATTGACAGGAGTGACACTGGTCTGTAGTTGCTGATTTCTGCTCTGCTCTTCTTTTTGTGAACAGGGACTACATTTGCCTCTTTCCATAGAGAGGGCCATTTACACTGTACTAGGCAGTGCTGAAAGATGCGAGTTAGAGGTGCTGCTAGCTGGTCTGCACATCTTCTCAACAATCTTGGGCTCAACTTGTCTGGGCCCACAGCCTTTTCTTGGTCAAGCGATTTAAGTAGGAAATGCACCTCGTCCTGCCTTATTGTCACCACTGACAGTTTTGACACAGTTCTTGCAGCTAGCCAAGGAGGGTCAGGATCAGGAACTTGCATTTTGGTAGCAAAGTGTTCAGCAAAGAGGTCCGCCTTCTCTTGACTACTAGTAGAGGTGGTCCCATCCTGTCGATTTAGAGGTGGAATAAGTTCATCAGGCAGATATCCTTGTCTTTGACCAGGGACCACCAGGTTTTGGAGCCTACCCTACCTGATGCTAACTTTCTTTTAGTGTCCACCTCCCATTTAGCAATGGCCTACTTTTGAACATCACCCATATGCCTACAGGCTTGCATGTGCAAGTTCCTGTTATAGGTGGTAGGATGTCTCTTATACCTTCGCCATGCTTTGTACTTAGCAGTAGCAGCCTCTCTACAACGAAAGCCAAACCAAGGCTGATCTGTAGGCTTCGTCACATATTGCCGGTGAGGAATGTGTTCTTGTTGTAGATTAAGGATGTGTCCAGTGAAGGCTTTCACTTGGTTGTCAACATCCCCTTGGAGAAGAGCATTCCAGTCGGTGGTGGCGAGCTCAGAGCAAAGGGCTGGCCAATTACCTCTTTCCCATAGCCAGGTTGTGCGTGTGGATTCCTCACCTCGTTCTGTTGGGATCTTAAGTGTGGTAAAAACAGCCTTGTGGTCAGACGATCCAACGTAGCCGAGGGGTTGACAAGTGACTATGCTTTCTGCCAGATCACTCACTACTGGGTCAAGGGAGGAGCCAGAGATATGAGTAGGGAAATCAACAAAGTTTCTCATGTCAAACACTGCAAGAAGGTCATCAAAGTCCCTCTGTATAAGGTGCTGGTTGAGGTCACCAACAATTATAATATGTTGACAGTTGTGTTGTAGCAGAAGGGAGTCAATATTTTCCATTAGGAAGTTGATAGGGTCTCATGTTGCCACTGAGGTCTGTACATTGCACATGCTAGTACAGAGGTACTAGTGTTTATACAGAGCTTGAAGAACATCATTTCAAGATGTGTAGGGGTGGCAACATCAATGTGCTGGGCATGAACACTTTTAGAGAAGCACACAGCAACACCTCCTTGCCCTTGCCTGTCTCTTCTCATCCATGAGGTGTAGCCAGCAATTCTTGCAAAATTTTCTGGAGTCCTGTCATCCAAAAATGTTTCAACAACAGCTATCATGTCGGGACGTCGAGTGTTCACAAAACTAGGTGTGAGCTCTCCAACATTAGTAATGAAACCTCTAATGTTGGCCGACAGGATGCTGATAGACTGGCTCCTCATGATGAAGTGGTCAGCTTGAGGTGGTGGGTGTGTAGCGAATGTAAGGTGCCTGCCCTTGAGAGAGGTAGGGTACTGAGGCAGCTGCAGGGATGTAGGTCTGTGGTCTTGTATAAGGCACAATCCCACCTGCTGGGCTGGGATAGGAGTAGCTAAGTGGGTGACGTGTGAGAGTGTTCACCAATTCAGAGATCCTGCTGGTTTGTTCAGAGAACAGGTCTCTAAACCGGTGGCCCTGTCTGTCAAGTTCCTTTTTCTTCCGACACTGGTCCTCCTTATGTCCTTTCTTGTAGCAGTAATTACACCTGGTATCTCGCAGGCAGTTGTTGGCTCTCTCTCTCTCTCTCTCTCTCTCTCTCTCTCTCTCTCTCTCTCTCTCTCTCTCTCTCTCTCTCTCTCCTCTTTCACACACACACACACACTCACCTCGGGACGGGGTCTACCTCTGACAGAACATTCCACCATGAACACCTTACAAGAACCTTCCTCAGTCTCCTCCACGCTAAGTCGAGCAGGACACAGATCTGCCGGGCACACGTAGAGGCTTCAGTGATTTATGCTATCACCAAGAAGCGTGACTGATCACAGAATGAGGGGGTTTAGGAGCCCATATTGGTTTAGTGCTTAATGAAAAGTAATCTACAGTCTACAGAGATTATAGTGACACTGATAACTTGTTGATTATTACTGTATCTGTACTCTTATTTGTATTTAGATCTGTAATATGACTACTGAACGGGGGTGCTATTTGTATCTACACAGTGAATGTAAACAGAAGATGAACAGTACTCACAACATTCTGAAGAGGTTGTCGCTCCCGGCGATGGACAGTCATCTGTGGTCGAGGTAGGCACTAAGTTATCAAGTTTGACCTCTGTGTTCTCTCTGCCAGCAAGTTTCTCAGTCTCTACAGACTGTGTGGTTTCTTCTCTCCACGTCTTCCCCTTCTGCTGTGGTTTCTGCCACGTCTGCTGGTCAACTGCCTGCTGCTGCTGCCACGTCTGTAGCCAGATATTTTTGCAGTCGTCTAGCAGCAAAGGGTTCTCGGAAGTGTTGATGTGGCGAAGACGCTCTCTGGAAGAGTGGAAGGGACCGCTCTTAGCTTGTATTTTTGGCCCCATAAAAAATAAAAGAAAACATTGGATCATATAAGCGCACGTGCACGTGCAGGGATACTCCAACATTGCAAACACACACACACACACACACACACACACACACACAACTTTTCCTGATATATGTAAATAACCTGCCAGCTGGGATCGAATCCTATGTGTTTTTGCTTGTAGATGACACAAAGCAGTTGAGAAGAATACGAACAGAAGAGGAGAGCGAGAGAATATCTAGCTGTGTTAGAGAACTGGTCAAGTAAGTGGCTCCTGGAGTTCAAGCCAAATAAATGTAAGGTCGTGAAATTTGGTGAGGCGGAGACAAGACCAGAGGAAAAATACGGAATGGAAGGTATGAAACTACAGGTATCAAGAGAAGTAAGATTCAGGAGCAAACATCACACCCAACATATCGTTGGAAGAGCATATTAACTAAACGTATAACTTCAACCTATGCGAGGCTAGCAGTTCACAGAATAGCCGTCAGAAATCTCAACAAGGAATTCTTTCTGAACACAATGTGTGTCAGGCCCATCTTAGCACCAGTTTGGAAAACCCACCTTCTTAAGAACGTTCCAAAGCTCGAAAAGGTACAAAAGGTTTCCTACTAGACTAACCCAACAGCTAAGAGGAGCACATTATGAAGAGAGACTAAAGATGTCTGAAGGCCCGGGAAGACAAGAGGACAATAACAGACATGTTAAGTGCAACTAATGCTATATATACCCTCTGTGCTCATGTATTATTTGTAACGGCTAGACACAGCTCCTGGAGAGCGAAACGTTGCCACAATAAAATGTCGCATTAATTGCACTTGTGTCCCTTTACTTAACATATTGTCGGTAATTCTACCAATATTAATACAATAGTAGACATAATGACAACATTAAAAATAATCAGAGGATTATTACAGGCGTTTTACATTACGAGGATCATGTACAAGAGGACATATATGGAAGATTAAAACACAGGCGAGTCACAGGGATGTTAGGAAGTGCTTTTTAAATCTAAGGTTAGGATGAAAGTAGCACGAAACGGTTTGTAAATTGGATTAAAACTCCAAACATATGTATCTTCAACAAATAATTGCTAATTTGAAGCAGCTCACTCTCAGAGCAGCAAAGTTCTGTATGTGAAATATAAAATACCATAAAATACTATCACAGCCAATAAAATTCCATGATAGTCATCAAAATACAATGATAGTTATTAAAACATTGATATAGTCACATACATTATTCAAGAAAGAAATTGACAGGCACATCGAGATGATCTGAATTCCAAAAAGCCTACCACAGATTTTTCTCATGAAAGACTAATGTGAAAACAGCAAAAAATTATGAGGAAAAAATACAAATCATTATACAGTGGATGAGCGATTTTCTATTTGAATGGAAAATTTCCATCAGCGATTAAAGGAAAATATTTCCCACTGGGAAATATTTCTCACTGGGAATACGTATTTCTAATTTGTGTAAATGAATTAACCGAATATTTGGAACACAATGTGAACATGTTTGCAAACGACGCAAAAATTCGAGGGGGAAAATATGCAATAAAAATGACCGTAAATCCTTGGAAGAGCACTCCCATATATTGATCAAATGGAACAACTGACGAGTGAAGGAATTGATGGTGACGGTGATGGAAGCGAAAACGAGACGCATGAAGAAAATAGGTTATGTGAGAGTGGAAGCGTATATGTGTGTGTGTGTGTGTGAGAGAGAGAGAGAAAGAGAGAGAGAGAGAGAGAGAGAGAGAGAGAGAGAGAGAGAGAGAGAGAGAGAGAGAGAGAGAGAGAGAGAGAGAGAGAGAGAGAGAGAGAGAGAGAGAGAGAGTGAGAGAGAGAGATCGTTGACATCATTATGCTGTACATTCGTTCAGCATAATGATGTCAACGAGATAACGTCAGTCGATCAAATGAAAATGCTGGCGCACAGATGGCTACAACTTCATCCTTTTCCCTACTCGTATGTTTCATAACAGTAAAAATGCTTTTAAATGAGCTGATATAGAAAACAGCTCTTAGTTTGTCAATAAAGTTACGGATCCTTAATTTGTCAATAGCTTGTCAATAAAGTTAGGGATCCTCAACCTAACCTTGTCAAACCCTGTGTAAAGAGAGAGAGAGAGAGAGAGAGAGAGAGAGAGAGAGAGAGAGAGAGAGAGAGAGAGAGAGAGAGAGAGAGAGAGAGAGGGGGGGAGGTGAGTGTAACATACTAGTTGATCACGACTTGTACACACGAACCTCCAGTAAAAACGTTTTACCTATACAGACACATAAACCCCCCCTCCCTTCCCTTAGCATGCAAAAGACAAGCAGTTGATACTGTTTTTCTTATCAGTCGACGTATCGCCCTAAATCTTGATAAAGCAAAACTTAGGACAAATAAGTCGCGTAAAGAAAAAAAAAAAAGGCTGATGTTGATAGCTGAAATTTAAACACCTAAAAGAGGAGATACATGAGTATTTAAAGAAAAAGGCTGCTACCGGCGGAATATATAAATAAAATATTGAGAAACTCGCGTGATATTGTGCTATGCTGGAAAATACTTCAGTCATGCCTTCAAATACAGTGGCACCTCAAATATCGAACTTTCTTCGGTCCAGAAGTCTGTTCGAGTGCCTTTGCCGAATGAATTTATTCCCATCAGGAATAATGTAAATTAGATTAGTCCATTTCAGACCCTTAAAAATACACTTATAAAAGCACTTACAAAAATACACTTACATAATTGGTTGAGTTGGGAGCAGTTCGATTTTTGAGGTTCAGCTGTACGTTGAAAAAGAAAAAACTAATTGTTCACTAGTCATCGACACCATGCCTAACCCTTCTAGGGTAGGGTAGGTGCCTGAGCCCGAGCCTTTAGCTCATAAGACTGTCATTCCCATTTGCCTCCTTGGGGCGGGGATGGCAGACCAGAGAGGCCTAGCTTGTGGCTAGGCCTGGGGACAGTTGGTCCCAAAGATGAGGAGGTACTTGTGCCTCCTCCCATGGGAGACTTAGGTCTCAGACACTCCCTAAAGAGGGAGCCAAGGCCGGGCCACCATTTGGAAAAGGCCCGGGCCGGGAGAATACCGGCGAATATTTAATAATAATAATAATAAGTGGATCGACACATCGACACCATGCCTAACCCTTCTAGGGTAGGGTAGGTGCCTGAGCCCGAGCCTTTAGCTCATAAGACTGTCATTCCCATTTGCCCCCTTGGGGCGGGGATGGCAGACCAGAGAGGCCTAGCTTGTGGCTAGGCCTGGGGACAGTTGGTCCCAAAGATGAGGAGGTACTTGTGCCTCCCCCCATGGGAGACTTAGGTCTCAGACACTCCCTAAAGAGGGAGCCAAGGTCGGGCCACCACTTGGAAAAGGCCCGGGCCGGGAGAGTACCGGCAAATCGAAAAGAAGAAGAAACTAATTGTTCATATAACAATGGTTATAAATGACCATAATTTTTAAAGGGGTGGACCGGTAAGCCAGCGGAAGGCCTCGGTCAGATGACCAAAAGCTCCAAAGGCGGGTCATCATCTGACTAAGACCCGCGTCAGGAAACATTTGTCCTGTTTCCTGACGAACCTTACCTAACCTAACCTAACTAATTGTTCACTACACATGTTAGTCGGGAATTGTGACGTGGAGGGAGAGCGTCATGTCAGCACCTCACAACCAGGGGATGAGTTATGAGAATTGGATGATATGATAAAGGTTGCTTCCAAAGTATCCCTCCAGGGCAAGGTGACCCAAAGTATTCTACCAAGGCAAGGTGACCCAAGGTATACCACCAAGGCAAGGTGACCCAAAGTATCCCACCAAGGTGACCCAAGGAATACCACCAAGGCAAGGTGACCCAAAGTATCCTACCAAGGTGACCCAAGGTATACCACCAAGGCAAGGTGACCCAAAGTATCCCACCAAGGTGACCCAAGGAATACCACCAAGGCAAGGTGACCCAAAGTATCCTACCAAGGTGACCCAAGGTATACCACCAAGGCAAGGTGACCCAAAGTATCCTACCAAGGTGACCCAAGGTATACCACCAAGGCAAGGTGACCCAAAGTATCCTACCAAGGTGACCCAAGGTATACCACCAAGGCAAGGTGACCCAAAGTATCCCACCAAGGTGACCCAAGGAATACCACCAAGGCAAGGTGACCCAAAGTATCCTACCAAGGTGACCAAAGGAATACCACCAAGGCAAGGTGACCCAAAGTATCCTTCGAAGATGACCCAAGGTATACCACCAACGCAAGGTGACCCAAAGTATCCTACCAAGGTGACCCAAGGTATACAACCAAGGCAAGGTGACCCAAAGTATCCTAGCAAGGTGACCCAATGTATACCACCAAGGCAAGGTAACCCAAAGTATCCCACCAAGGTGACCCAAAGTATACCAAGGCAAGGTGATCCAAATTATACCACAAAGACAAGGTGACCCAAAGTATTCCACCAAGTAAGATGATTCAAAGTATATCACAAAGGCAAAGTGACCCAAGGCATACCGCCGAAGTGACACATCATGTTAATAATGATCACCATGAACGTGTTAACAATGATCACCCATGATGGAGCTAACAATGACCACTCATGATGGTGTTAACAATGATCACCCATGATGGTGTCAACAATGATCACCCAAGATGGTGTTAACAATGATCACCCATGATGGTGTAAACAATGATCACCCAAGATGGTGTTAACAAGGATCACCCACGATGGTGCAACAATGATCACCCATGATGGTGTCAACAATGATCACCCATGATGGCGTTAACAATGATCACCCATGATGGTGTTAACAATGATCACCCATATTGGGGTTGACAATGATCACCCATGATGGTGTTAACAATGATCACCCATGATGGTGTAAACAATGATCACCCAAGATGGTGTTAACAAGGATCACCCACGATGGTGCAACAATGATCACCCATGATGGCGTTAACAATGATCACCCATGATGGTGTTAACAATAGTCACCCAAGATGGTGTTAACAATGATCACCCATGATGGTGTTAACAATGATCACCCATGATGGTGTTAACAATAGTCACCCATGATGGTGTTAACAATGGTCACCCATGATGGTGTTAACAATGATCACCCATGATGTTAACAATGATCACCCATGATGGTGTCAACAATGATCACCCAAGATGGTGTCAACAATGATCACCCAAGATGGTGTCAACAATGATCACCCAAGATGGTCTTAACAATGATCACCCATGATGGTGTCAACAATGATCACCCAAGATGGTGTCAACAATGATCACCCTAGATGGTGTCAACAATGATCACCCAAGATGGTCTTAACAATGATCACCCATGATGGTGTCAACAATGATCACCCACGATGGTGTTAGCAATGATCACCCATGATGTTGTTAACAATGATCACCCATGATGGTGTTAATAATGGTCACCCATGATGGTGTTAACAATGATCACCCATGATGGTGTCAACAATGATCACCCATGATGGTGTCAACAATGATCACCCATAATGGTGTCAACAATGGTCACCCATGATGGTGCTAACAATGATCACCCATAATGGTGTCAACAATGGTCACCCATGATGGTGTTAACAATGATCACCAATGATCGTGTTAATAGTCACCAATGATGGTGGTAACAATGATCACCCATGATGGTGTTAACAATGATCACCCATGATGGTGTCAACAATGATCACCCATGATGGTGTCAACAATGATCACCTATGATGGTGTCAACAATGATCACCCATGATGGTGTTAACAATGATCACCCATGATAGTGTCAACAATGATCACCCATGATGGTGTTAACAATGATCACCAATGATCGTGTTAATAGTCACCAATGATGGTGTTAACAATGATCACCCATGATGGTGTTAACAATGATCACCCATGACGGTGTTAACAATGATCACCCATGATGGTGTTAACAATGGCCACCCATGATGGGGTTAACAATAATCATCCATGATGGTGTTAACAATGGTCACCCATGATGCAGTTAACAATGATCATCCATGATGGGGTTAACAATGATCATCAATGATGATGTTAACAATAATCACCCATGATGGTGTTAACAATTATAATTCAAAATGGTGTTAACAATGATCAACCATGATGGTGTTAAAAATGATCACCCATGCTTGGGGTTAACAATGATCACCCATGATGGAGCCAACAATGATCACCCATGATGGTGTTAAGAATGATTACCCATGAAGGTGATAACAATGATCACCCATGATGAGGTTAACAATGATCGCCCATGATGGTGTTAAAAATTATCACATATGATGGAGATAACAATGATCACCCATGATGGTGTTAACAATAGTCAACCATCATGGTGCTAACAATGATCGCCCATGATGGTGTTAACAATGATCACCAATGATGGTGTTAACAATGATCACCCATGATGTTGGTAACAATGATCACCCATGATGGTGTTAACAATGATCACCCATGATGGTGTTAACAATGATCACCCATGATGTTGTTAACAATGATCGCCCATGATGGGGTTAACAATGATCACGCATGATGGCGTTAACAATGATCACCCATGATGGTGTTAACAATGATCGCCCATGATGGGGTTAACAATGATCATCCATGATGGTGTTAACAATGGTCACCCATGATGCAGTTAACAATGATCATCCATGATGGGGTTAACAATGATCATCAATGATGATGTTAACAATAATCACCCATGATGGTGTTAACAATTATAATCCAAAATGGTGTTAACAATGATCAACCATGATGGTGTTAAAAATGAACACCCATGCTTGGGGTTAACAATGATCACCCATGATGGTGCCAACAATGATCACCCATGATGGTGTTAAGAATGATTACCCATGATGGTGATAACAATGATCACCCATGATGAGGTTAACAATGATCGCCCATGATAGTGTTAAAAATGATCACATATGGTTGAGATAACAATGATCACCCATGATGGGGTTAACAATGATCACCCATGATGGTGATAACAATAATCAACCATGATGATGTTAACAATGATCACCAATAATTGTGTTAACAATGATCACCCATGATGGTGTTAACAATGATCACCATTATGGTGTTAACAATGATCACCCATGATGGTGTTAACAATGATCACCCATGATGGTATTAACAATGATCACCCATGATGGTGTTAACAATGATCACCTATGATGGTGTTAACAATGATCACCCATGATGGTGTTAACAATAATAGCCCATGATGGTGCTAACAATAGTCAACAATGATGTTGTTAACAATGACCACCCATGATGGTGTTAACAATGATCACCCATATTGGGGTTAACAATGATCACCCATGATGGTGTTAACAATGATCACCCATGATGGGGTTAACAATGATCACCCATGATGGGGTTAACAATGATCACCTATGATAGTGTTAACAATGATAGCCCATAATGGTGTTAACAATGATCACCCATGATGATGTTAACAATGACCACCCATGATGGTGTTAACAATGACCACTCATATTGGGGTTAACAATGATCACCCATGATGGTGCTAACAATGATCACCCATGATGGTGTTAAGAATGATCACCCATGATTGGGGTAAACAATTATCACCCATGATAGTGCTAATAATGATCACCCATGATGGTTTTAAGAATGATCACCCATGATGGTGGTAACAATGATCACCCATGATGAGGTTAACAATGATCGCCCATGATGGTGTTAAAAATGATCACCCATGATGGGGTTAACAATGATCACCCGTGATGGAGATAACAATGATCAACCATGATTTTGTTAACAATGATCACTCATGATGGTGTTAACAATGATCACCCATGATGGTGTTAACAATGATCACCCATGATGGTGTTAACAATGATCATCCATAATGGTGTTAACAACGATCAACCATGATGGTGTTAAAAATGATCACCCATGCTTGGGGTTAACAATGATCACCCATGATGGTGCCAACAATGATCACCCATGATGGTGTTAAGAATGATTACCCATGATGGTGATAACAATGATCACCCATGATGAGGTTAACAATGATCGCCCATGATGGTGTTAAAAATGATCACCTATGATGAAGATAACAATGATCACCCATGATGGGGTTAACAATGATCACCCATGATGGTGTTAACAATAATCAACCATGATGATGTTAACAATGATCACCAAAGATTGTGTTAACAATGATCACCCATGATGGTGTTAATAATGATCACCCATGATTGGGGTTAACAATGATCACCCATGATGGTGCTAATAATGATCACCCATGATGGTGTTAAGAATGATCACCCATGATGGTGGTAACAATGATCACCCATGATGAGGTTAACAATGATCGCCCATGATGGTGTTAAAAATGATCACCCATGATGGGGTTAACAATGATCACCCGTGATGGAGATAACAATGATCAACCATGATTTTGTTAACAATGATCACTCATGATGGTGTTAACAATGATCACTCATTAGTGTGTTAACAATGATCACCCATGATGGTGTTAGCAATGATCATCCATAATGGTTTTAACAATGATCAACCATGATGGAGTTAAAAATGATCACCCATGCTTGGGGTTAACAATATTCACCCATGATGGAGCCAACAATGATCACCCATGATGGTGTTAAGAATGATTACCCATGAAGGTGATAACAATGATCACCCATGATGAGGTTAACAATGATCGCCCATGATGGTGTTAAAAATGATCACCTATGATGAAGATAACAATGATCACCCATGATGGGGTTAACAATGATCACCCATGATGGTGTTAACAATAATCAACCATGATGATGTTAACAATGATCACCAAAGATTGTGTTAACCATGATCACCCATGATGGTGTTAACAATGATCACCATTATGGTGTTAACAATGATCACCCATGATGGTGTTAACAATGATCACCCATGACGGTGTTAACAATGATCACCCATGATGGTGTTAACAATAATAGCCCATGATGGTGTTTACAATAGTCAACAATGATGTTGTTAACAATGACCACCCATGATGGTGTTAACAATGATCACCCATATTGGGGTTAACAATGATCACCCATGATGGTGTTAACAATGATCACCCATGATGGGGTTAACAATGATCACCTATGATAGTGTTAACAATGATAGCCCATAATGGTGTTAACAATGATCACCTATGATGATGTTAACAATGACCACCCATGATGGTGTTAACAATGATCACCCATGATGATGTTAACAATGGCCACCCATGATGATGTTAACAATGATCAACCATGATGGTGTTAAAAATGATCACCCATGATTGGGGTTAACAATGATCACCCATGATGGCGCTAACAATGATCACCCATGATGGTGTTACGAATGATCACCCATGATGGTGGTAACAATGATCACCCATGATGAGGTTAACAATGATCGCCCATGATGGTGTTAAAAATGATCACCCATGATGGGGTTAACAATGATCACCCATGATGGAGATAACAATGATCAACCATGATGGTGTTAACAATGATCACCCATGATGGTGTTAACAATGATCACTCATTAGTGTGTTAACAATGATCACCCATGATGGTGTTAACAATGATCATCCATAATGGTGTTAACAATGATAACACATGATGGTGTTAACAATGATCACCCATGATGGTGTTAACAATGATTACCCATGATGGTGTTAACAACGATTACCCATGATGGCGTTAACAATGATCACCCATGATGGTGTTAACAATAGTCAACCATGATGGTGTTAACAATGATCACCTATGATGGTGTTAACAATGATAGCCCGTGATGGTGTTAACAATAATCGCTCATGATGGTGTTAACAATGATCACCAATGATGGTGTTAACAATGATCACCCATGATATTGGTAACAATGATCACCCATGATGGTGTTAACAATAATCACCCATGATGGTGTTAACAATGATCACCCATGATGGTGTTAACAATGATCACCCATGATGGTGTTAACAATGATCACCCATGATGGTGTTAACAATGATCACCCATGATGGTGTTAACAATGGTCACCCATGATGGTGTTAACAATGATCACCCATGATGGTGTTAACCATGATCACCCATGATGGTGTTAACCATGATCACCCATGATGGTGTTAACCATGATCACCCATGATGGTGTTAACCATGATCACCCATGATGGTGTTAACCATGATCACCCATGATGGTGTTAACAATGATCACCCATGATGGTGTTAACAATGATCACCCATGATGTTGTTAACAATGATCACCTATGATGGGGTTAACAATGATCACTCATGATAGGGTTAACAATGATCGCCCATGATGGTGTTAACAATGATCACACATGATTGTGATAACAATGATGACCCATGATGGGGTTAACAATGATCACCCATGATAGGGTTAACAATGATCGCCCATGATGGTGTTAACAATGATCACACATGATTGTGATAACAATGATGACCCATGATGGTGTTAACAATGCTTTGAATGAGATAGTTATTTTGAATATTTTAAAATTAATTAGAATTTCCCAGCAACAATAATGAGAAAAAACATGTGGCAGGTGTGGCTGACTGCACCACCACACACCTGTGGCAGGTGTGGCTGACTGCACCACCACACACCTGTGGCAGGTGTGGCTGACTGCACCACCACACACCTGTGGCAGGTGTGGCTGACTGCACCACCATACATCTGTGGCAGGTGTGGCTGACTGCACCACCACACACCTGTGGCAGGTGTGGCTGACTGCACCGCCACACACCTGTCACAGGTGTGGCTGACTGCACCACCACACACCTGTGGCAGGTGTGGCTGACTGCACCACCACACACCTGTGGCAGGTGTGGCTGACTGCACCACCACACACCTGTGGCAGGTGTGGCTGACTGCACCACCACACACCTGTGGCAGGTGTGGCTGACTGCACCACCACACACCTGTGGCAGGTGTGACTGACTGCACCACCACACACCTGTGGCAGGTGTGGCTGACTGCACCACCACACACCTGTGGCAGGTGTGGCTGACTGCACCACCACACAACTGTGGCAGGTGTGACTGGCTGCACCACCACACACCTGTGGCAGGTGTGGCTGCCTGCACCGCCACACACCTGTCACAGGTGTGGCTGACTGCACCACCACACACCTGTGGCAGGTGTGACTGGCTACACCACCACACACCTGACCCAGTTGTAACTCACTGCAGGTACCATCCTGATTAACATTAACATCGTGTCCTCAGGTTTCAGGCGGACGAGAGGCAGATCACACGGCATCACATACGTAATACATAATTATACACATGTATAGCTACGCATTATAGCTACACAAGGAATGCAAAGCTTAATGATGATGTATAAGGCAATTACAAATGTAAACTAGATGTATATCAGTCGCTGCCGAATCCCAGGAAGGTATCCCAGTATTCCATAACCCCAGTCCCTTGTGCCTCAATACACGCGATTGGAATAGTGCAGAGTGCGGCATAAGTTGATAATGCAGTTAAATATTACAAGTGCAGGTTGGAAGGGAACCGTAAGAGACATTCACAAATCATCATATGGAAATAAATACTGGACTTTTTCAATAAAAATACTACATGAGGAGATACATAGCCTAAATATAATTCATACCTTTCAAACAGACCATTGTCTTCAAAAACACAAGTACATTAAGCCTGATGCCGCTCAGAAGTTGTATTATCAAGTTACCATCATGTGGGGGAGGAGGGGTTGAAGGTAAACATGTGGGGGAGGAGGGGTTGAAGGTAATCATGTGGGGGAGGACGGGTTGAAGGTAATCATGTGGGGGAGGAGGGGTTGAAGGTAATCATGTGGGGGAGGACGGGTTGAAGGTAATCATGTGGGGGAGGAGGGGTTGAAGGTAATCATGTGGGGGAGGAGGGACGGGGGGAGGAGGGGTTGAAGGTAGTCATGTGGGGGAGGAGGGGAAGGTAATCATGTGGGGGAGGAGGGGTAAGGTCATGTGGGGGAGGAGGGTTGAAGGTAATCATGTGGGGAAGGAGGGGTAAGGTAATCATGTGGGGGAGGACGGGTTGAAGGTAGTCATGTGGGGGAAGGGGTAAGGTAATCATGTGGGGGAGGAGGGGTTGAAGGTAATCATGTGGGGGAGGAGGGGTTGAAGGTAATCATGTGGGGGAGGAGGGGTTGAAGGTAATCATGTGGGGGAGGAGGACGGGGGGAGGAGGGGTTGAAGGTAATCATGTGGGGGAGGACGGGTTGAAGGTAATAATGTGGGGGTGGACGGGTTGAAGGTAATCATGTGGGCGGACGGGTTGAAGGTAATCATGTGGGGGAGGACGGGGTGAAGGTAATCATGTGGGGGAGGATGGGTTGAAGGTAATCATGTGGGGGAGGACGGGTTGAAGGTAATCATGTGGGGGAGGACGGGTTGAAGGTAATCATGTGGGGGAGGACGGGTTGAAGGTAATCATGTGGGGAGGACGGGTTGAAGGTAATCATGTGGGGGAAGGGGTTGAAGGTAATCATTTGGGGGCGGAGGGGTTGAAGGTAATCATGTGGGGGAGGACGGGTTGAAGGTAATCATGTGGGGGAGGACGGGTTGAAGGTAATCATGTGGGGGAGGACGGGTTGAAGGTAATCATGTGGGGTAGGACGGGTTGAAGGTAATCATGTGGGGGAGGACGGGTTGAAGGTAATCATGTGGGGGAGGACGGGTTGAAGGTAATCATGTGGGGGAGGACGGGTTGAAGGTAATCATGTGGGGGAGGACGGGTTGAAGGTAATCATGTGGGGAGGACGGGTTGAAGGTAATCATGTGGGGGAGGAGGGGTTGATGGTAATCATGTGGGGGAGGACGGTTTGAAGGTAATCATGTGGGGGAGGACGGGATGAAGGTAATCATGTGGGGGAGGAGGGGTTGAAGGTAATCATGTGGGGGAGGACGGCTTGAAGGTAATCATGTGGGGAAGGAGGGGTTGAAGGTAATCATGTGGGGGAGGACGGGTTGAAGGTAATCATGTGGGGGAGGAGGGGTTGAAGGTAATCATGTGGGGGAGGACGGGTTGAAGGTAATCATGTGGGGGAGGAGGGGTTGAAGGTAATCATGTGGGGGAGGAGGGGTTGAAGGTAATCATGTGGGGGAGGAGGGGTTGAAGGTAATCATGTGGGGGAGGAGGGGTTGAAGGTAATCATGTGGGGGAGGAGGGGTTGAAGGTAATCATGTGGGGGAGGAGGGGTTGAAGGTAATCATGTGGGGGAGGACGGGTTGAAGGTAATCATGTGGGGGAGGACGGGTTGAAGGTAATCATGTGGGGGAGGACGGGTTGAAGGTAATCATGTGGGGGAGGACGGGTTGAAGGTAATCATGTGGGGGAGGACGGGTTGAAGGTAATCATGTGGGGGAGGACGGGTTGAAGGTAATCATGTGGGGGAGGACGGGTTGAAGGTAATCATGTGGGGGAGGACGGGTTGAAGGTAATCATGTGGGGGAGGACGGGTTGAAGGTAATCATGTGGGGGAGGACGGGTTGAAGATAATCATGTGGGGAGGACGGGTTGAAGGTAATCATGTGGGGGAGGAGGGGTTGAAGGTAATCATGTGGGGGAGGAGGGGTTGAGGGTAATCATGTGGGGGAGGACGGGTTGAAGGTAATCATGTGGGGGAGGACGTGTTGAAGGTAATCATGTGGGGGAGGACGGGTTGAAGGTAATCATGTGGGGGAGGACGGGTTGAAGGTAATCATGTGGGGGTAGGATGGGTTGAAGGTAATCATGTGGGGGAGGACGGGTTGAAGGTAATCATGTGGGGAGGACGGGTTGAAGGTAATCATGTGGGGGAAGGGGTTGAAGGTAATCATGTGGGGGAGGACGGGTTGAAGGTAATCATGTGGGGGAGGATGGGTTGAAGGTAATCATGTGGGGGAGGAGGGGTTGAAGGTAATCATGTGGGGGAGGAGGGGTTGAAGGTAATCATGTGGGGGAGGAGGGGTTGAAGGTAATCATGTGGGGAGGACGGGTTTAAGGTAATCATGTGGGGGAGGACGGGCTGAAGGTAATCATGTGGGGGAGGACGGGTTGAAGGTAATCATGTGGGGGAGAAGGGGTTGAAGGTAATCATGTGGGGGAGGAGGGGTTGAAGGTAATCATGTGGGGGAGGACGGGCTGAAGGTAATCATGTGGGGGAGGACGGGTTGAAGGTAATCATGTGGGGGAGGACGGGTTGAAGGTAATCATGTGGGGGAGGACGGGTTGAAGGTAATCATGTGGGGGAGGACGGGTTGAAGATAATCATGTGGGGGAGGCCGGGTTGATGGTAATCATGTGGGGGAGGACGGGTTGAAGGTAATCATGTGGGGGAGGACGTGTTGAAGGTAATCATGTGGGGGAGGACGGGTTGAAGGTAATCATGTTGGGGAGGAGGGGTTGAAGGTAATCATGTGGGGGAGGAGGGGTTGAAGGTAATCATGTGGGGGAGGACGGGTTGAAGTTAAACATGTGGGGGAGGACGGGTTGAAGGTACTCATGTGGGGGAGGACGGGTTGAAGGTAATCATGTGGGGGAGGACGGGTTGAAGGTAATCATGTGGGGGAGGAGGGGTTGAAGGTAATCATGTGGGGGAGGACGGGTTGAAGGTAATCATGTGGGGGAGGACGGGTTGAAGGTAATCATGTGGGGGAGGACGGGTTGAAGGTAATCATGTGGGGGAGGACGGGTTGAAGGTAATCATGTGGGGGAGGACGGGTTGAAGGTAATCATGTGGGGAGGATGGGTTGAAGGTAATCATGTGGGGGAGGAGGGGTTGAAGGTAATCATGTGGGGGAGGACGGGTTGAAGGTAATCATGTGGGGGAGGACGGGTTGAAGGTAATCATGTGGGGGAGGACGGGTTGAAGGTAATCATGTGGGGGAGGACGGGTTGAAGGTAATCATGTGGGGGAGGACGGGTTGAAGGTAATCATGTGGGGGAGGAGGGGTTGAAGGTAATCATGTGGGGGAGGACGGGTTGAAGGTAATCATGTGGGGGAGGACGGGTTGAAGGTAATCATGTGGGGGAGGACGGGTTGAAGGTAATCAGATGTGACACTCAGAAATTATCGCATGAAAATCATTATTTTTGGTTTTCTTTTAAATTTCTTCCAGGTAAGCAAACTGTGCCCGACACAGACTTAAAGCAACCGAAACTTTTTTCTAAGGAAGACCGATTGTCTAGCCTTTATGTAAGTCTGGAGAGTCAGCTTGAGGACACACACATGTGATTGAAGACTGAGTCTCGACCACTGCAACCACAATTAGTAGAGTACAATTAGGTGAGTATACATATGTTATTGAGGACACACACATGTGATTGCTGACACACACATGTGATTGCTGACACACACATGTGATTGCTGACACACACATGTGATTGCTGACACACACATGTGATTGCTGACACACACATGTGATTGCTGACACACACATGTGATTGCTGACACACACATGTGATTGCTGACACACACATGTGATTGCTGACACACACATGTGATTGCTGACACACACATGTGACTGAGGACACACATGTGATTGAGGACGCACACATGTGATTGCTGACACACACATGTGATTGCTGACACACACATGTGATTGCTGACACACACATGTGATTGCTGACACACACATGTGATTGCTGACACACACATGTGATTGCTGACACACACATGTGATTGCTGACACACACATGTGATTGCTGACACACACATGTGACTGAGGACACACATGTGATTGAGGACGCACACATGTGATTGCTGACACACACATGTGACTGAGGACACACATGTGATTGAGGACACACTTGTGACTGAGGACACACACACACATGCGTTTGAGGACACACATGTGATTGATGGCACACACATGTGATTGAGGATACACACATGTGACTGAGGACACACATGTGATTGAGGACACACATGTGATTGATGACATACACATGATGGAGAACACACATGTGATTGATGACACACACATGTGATTGAGGACACACACAAATGACTGAGGACACATATGTGATTGAGGACACACACGTGACTGAGGACACACATGTGATTGAGGACACACAAATATGATTGAGAACACACACATGTGATTGAGGAGACACATGTGATTGAGGACACACATGTGACTGATGACACACACATGTGACTGAGAACACACACATGTGATTGAGGACACACACGTGTGATTGAGGACACATACATGTGATTGAAGACGCACACATGTGACTGAAGACACACACGTGTGACTGAGGACACACACATGTGATTGAGGACACACACATGTGATTGAGGATACATACATGTGACTGAGGACACATGTGATTGAGGACACACATGTGATAGGGGACACACATGTGATAGAGAACACACATGTGATTGATGACACACATGTGATTGAGGACACACACAAATGACTGAGGACACACATGTGATTGAGGACACACACATGTGATTGAGGACACGCATGTGATTGAGGACACACATATGTGATTGAGGAGACACATGTAATTGAGGACACACATGTGACTGATGACACACACATGTGATTGAGGACACACATGTGATTGAGGACACATACATGTGACTGAGGACACACATGTGATTGAAGACACACACTTGTGACTGAAGACACACACATGTGACTGAGGACACACACATGTGATTGAGGACACACACATGTGATTGAGGATACATACATGTGACTGAGGACACACACATGTGATCGAGGACACTCACATGTGATTGAGGACAAACACATGTGATTGAGGACACACACATGTGACTGAGGACACACACATGTGATTGAGGACACACATATGTGAATGAGGACACACACATGTGACTGAGGACACACACATGTGATTGAGGACACACACATGTGATTGAGGACACACACATGTGATTGAGGACACACATGTAATTGAGGACACACATGTGATTGAGGACACACATGCGACTGATGACACACACATATGACTGAGGACACACACATGTGAGGACACACACATGTGACTGAGGCCACACACATGTGTCTGAAGACACACATGATTGAGGACACACATATGTGACTGAGGACACACATGTGACTGAGGACACACACGTGTGACTGATTACACACACTAGTGATTGAGGACACACACATGTGACTGAGGACACACATGTGACTGAGGACACACACATGTGACTGAGGACGCACACATGACTGAGGACACACACATGTGATTGAGGACACACACGTGACTGAGGACACAGATGTGACTGAGGACACACGGATGTGACTAAGGACACACACATGTTACTGAGGACACACAGATGTGACTGAGGACACACACATGTTACTGAGGACACACACATGTGACTGAGGACACACCTGTGACCGAGGACACACATGTGACCGAGGACACACACATGTGACTGGGGACACACATGTGATTGAGGACACACACGTGACTGAGGACACACATGTGACTGAGGACACACAGATGTGACTGAGGACACACACATGTTACTGAGGACACACAGATGTGACTGAGGACACACACATGTTACTGAGGACACACACATGTGACTGAGAACACACAAATGTGACTGAGGACACCCACATGTTACTGAGGACACACACATGTGACTGAGGACACACACATGTTACTGAGGACACACACATGTGACTGAGAACACACACATGTGACTGAGGACACACACATGTGACTGAGGACACACACATGTGACTGAGGACACACACATGTGACTGAGGACACACACATGTGACTGAGGACACACATGTGACTGAGGACACACACATGTGACTGAGGACACACACATGTGACTGAGGACACACACATGTGACTGAGGACACACATGTGACTGAGGACACACACATGTGACTGAGGACACACACATGTGACTGAGGACACACACATGTGACAGAGGACACACACATGTGACTGAGGACACACACATGTGACTGAGGACACACATGTTACTGAGAACACACACATGTGACTGAGGACACACACATGTGACTGAGGACACACACATGTGACTGAGGACACACACATGTGACTGAGGACACACACATGTGACTGAGGACACACACATGTGACTGAGGACACACACATGTGACAGAGGACACACATGTGACTGAGGACACACACATGTGACTGAGGACACACACATGTGATTGAGGACACACACATGTGACTGAGGACACACACATGTGACTGAGGACACACACATGTGACTGAGGACACACACATGTGACTGAGGACACACACATGTGACTGAGGACACACATGTGACTGAGGACACACACATGTGACTGAGGACACACACATGTGACTGAGGACACACACATGTGACTGAGGACACACATGTGACTGAGGACACACACATGTGACTGAGGACACACACATGTGACTGAGGACACACACATGTGACTGAGGACACACATGTGACTGAGGACACACATGTGACTGAGGACACACACATGTGACTGAGGACACACACATGTGACTGAGGACACACACATGTGATTGACTCGTAAGAGAACATTAAGATGATTTAACCTATGATAAACATTTACCTTAGGTAACTGTGACTAATATCTGATCAGAAGAGACATTCTTCACACACAACCCAACACGATTAATAAAACTGGCACATGATAACTTGAACAACCTCATATCGAGAGATTGTTTACCTTGAGGAAAACAAATCACTAAAAGTTTGAAGCCGACCAGAAGATGCATTTTACAGTAATTACACAGAATACAAAAACATTTATGTCTACACAGCCTAAACCCAAGATTCGTTTAGTTCATTTCCTACGATGTCATCAACTATTGAATATTTTTGCCGTTCATAACTTCTGTATTTTAGTCAAAGGAAAGCGCTAAACACATAGGTGCCACATAGCTCCTGTGGAATGGGAGACATTCAAATACGATCCAAGCAAGGGGACGATAATTACAGTTCCTTGGATCAAGAGCCCCCCACTGTTATCAACACAAAATAATGCAATAACGTAAAATAACATCAAACCATTTCGACATTAAAAGTGGCAAAATGGTATCTACACACTCCATTAAATATACCCAACCTTCTAAGTAGGACACACCAGTGTGGAAATTTTGAGGCCGATCTTCATTTTCTTGCCGGTCCTTCTTCGGCCCGGGTCTTTTCCAGATAGTGACCCGGCCTTGGTTCCCTATCGTGGGAGTGTCTGAGACCTATGTCACCCATGGGAGGTGGTACAAGTACCTCCTCATCTTCTGGGACCAATTGTCCCCAGGCCTAGCCTCATTCCCGCCCTCACGGGGATCGTAGGTAGAAGCTAGGTCTCCGGTCTCCCATCTTCCTCACCCCAGGGGGGCTCGTAGGAATGGCAGTCACGTGAGCTACTGGTGGTAGCAAGCTCTGGCTCTGGCACCTTCCCCTCCCTAGGAAAGTGATAAGCAGATCAGAGGAGGCTATCTCCACCTATCACACGGAAAATTTTTTTTGGAATGACCTATGTAGCATTATGCTAAGGCACCCACACATACCAGTGCGTAGCATTATGTTCAGGCAGCAACACATACCAGTGCGTAGCATTATGCTCAGGCAGCCACACATACCAGTACGTAGCATTATGCTCAGGCAGCCACACATACCAGTACGTAGCATTATGCTCAGGCAGCCACACATACCAGTGCGTAGCATTATGTTCAGGCAGCCACACATACCAGTGCGTAGCATTATGCTCAGGCAGTCACATATACCAGTGCGTAGAATTATGCTCAGGCAGCCACACATACCAGTATGTAGCATTATGCTCAGGCAGCCACACAAACCAGTATGTAGCATTATGCTCAGGCAGTCACACATACCAGTGCGTAGCATTATGCTCAGGCAGCCACACATACCAGTATGTAGCATTATGCTCAGGCAGCCACACATACCAGTATGTAGCATTATGCTCAGGCAGTCACACATACCAGTACGTAGCATTATGCTCAGGCAGCCACACATACCATTATGTAGTATTATGCTCAGGCAGCCACACATACCAGTATGTAGCATTATGCTCAGGCAGCCACACATACCAGTATGTAGCATTATGCTCAGGCAGCCACACATACCATTATGTAGTATTATGCTCAGGCAGTCACACATACCAGTGCGTAGCATTATGCTCAGGCAGCCACACATACCAGTGCGTAGCATTATGTTCAGGCAGCCACACATACCAGTGCGTAGCATTATGCTCAGGCAGCCACACATACCAGTATGTAGCATTATGCTCAGGCAGCCACACATACCAGTATGTAGCATTATGCTCAGGCAGCCACATATACCAGTACGTAGAATTATGCTCAGGCAGCCACACATACCTGTGCGTAGCATTATGCTCAGGCAGTCACACATACCAATGCGTAGCATTATGCTCAGGCAGCCACACATACCAGTACGTAGAATTATGCTCAGGCAGTCACACATACCAGTGCGTAGAATTATGCTCAGGCAGCCACACATACCAGTACGTAGCATTATGCTCAGGCAGTCACACATACCAGTGCGTAGCATTATGCTCAGGCAGCCACACATACCAGTATGTAGCATTATGCTCAGGCAGTCACACATACCAGTGCGTAGAATTATGCTCAGGCAGCCACACATACCAGTATGTAGCATTATGGTCAGGCAGCCACACAAACCAGTATGTAGCATTATGCTCAGGCAGCCACACATACCAGTACGTAGCATTATGCTCAGGCAGCCACACATACCAGTATGTAGCATTATGCTCAGGCAGTCACACATACCAGTATGTAGCATTATGCTCAGACAGCCACACATATCAGTATGTAGTATTATGCTCAGGCAGCCACACATATCAGTATGTAGCATTATGCTCAGGCAGCCACACATACCAGTATGTAGCATTATGCTCAGACAGTCACACATACCAGTGCGTAGCATTATGCTCAGGCAGTCACACATACCAGTGCGTAGCATTATGCTCAGGCAGCCACACATACCAGTATGTAGCATTATGCTCAGGCAGCCACACAAACCAGTATGTAGCATTATGCTCAGGCAGCCACACATACCAGTACGTAGCATTATGCTCAGGCAGCCACACATACCAGTACGTAGCATTATGCTCAGGCAGCCACACATACCAGTATGTAGCATTATGCTCAGGCAGTCACACATACCAGTATGTAGCATTATGCTCAGGCAGCCACACATACCAGTACGTATCATTATGCTCAGGCAGCCACACATACCAGTGCATAGCATTATGCACAGGCAGTCACACATACCAGTATGTAGCATTATGCTCAGGCAGCCACACATACCAGTACGTAGCATTATGCTCAGGCAGTCACACATACCAGTATGTAGCATTATGCTCAGGCAGCCACACATACCAGTATGTAGCATTATGCTCAGGCAGCCACTCATACCAGTATGTAGCATTATGCTCAGGCAGTCACATATACCAGTTTGTAGCATTATGCTCAGGCAGTCACACATACCAGTATGTAGCATTATGCTCAGGCAGCCACACATACCAGTACGTAGTATTATGTTCAAACAGCCACACATACTAGTATGTAGCATTATGCTCAGGAAGCCACACATACCAGTATGTAGCATTATGCTCAGGTAGCCACACATACCAGTATGTAGCATTATGCTCAGGCAGCCACACATACCAGTATGTAGCATTATGCTCAGGCAGCCACACATACCAGTATGTAGCATTATGCTCAGGCAGCCACACATACCAGTATGTAGCATTATGCTCAGGCAGCCACACATACCAGTACGTAGCATTATGCTCAGGCAGCCACACATACCAGTATGTAGCATTATGCTCAGGCAGCCACACATACCAGTATGTAGCATTATGCTCAGGCAGCCACACATACCACTACGTAGCATTATGCTCAGGCAGCCACACATACCAGTGCGTAGCATTATGCTCAGGCAGTCACACATACCAGTATGTAGCATTATGCTCAGGCAGCCACACATACCAGTATGTAGCATTATGCTCAGGCAGCCACACATACTAGTGCGTAGCATTATGCTCAGGCAGTCACACATACCAGTATGTAGCATTATGCTCAGGCAGCCACACATACCAGTATGAAGCATTATGCTCAGGCAGCCACACATACCAGTGCGTAGCATTATGCTCAGGCAGCCACACATACCAGTGCGTAGCATTATGCTCAGGCAGTCACACATACCAGTATGTAGCATTATGCTCAGGCAGCCACACATACCAGTGTGTAGCATTATGCTCAGCCAGCCACACATACCAGTATGTAGCATTATGCTCAGGCAGCCACATATACCAGTATTTAGCATTATGCTCAGGCAGCCACACATACCAGTATGTAGCATTATGCTCAGGCAGCCACACATACTAGTGCGTAGCATTATGCTCAGGCAGCCACACATACCAGTGCGTAGCATTATGCTCAGGCAGCCACACATACCAGTGCGTAGCATTATGCTCAGGCAGTCACACATACCAGTATGTAGCATTATGCTCAGGCAGTCACACATACCAGTGCGTAGCATTATGCTCAGCCAGCCACACATACCAGTATGTAGCATTATGCTCAGGCAGCCACATATACCAGTATTTAGCATTATGCTCAGGCAGCCACACATACCAGTATGTAGCATTATGCTCAGGCAGCCACACATACTAGTGCGTAGCATTATGCTCAGGCAGCCACACATACCAGTGCGTAGCATTATGCTCAGGCAGCCACACATACCAGTATGTAGCATTATGCTCAGGCAGCCACACATACCAGTACGTAGCATTATGCTCAGGCAGTCACACATACCAGTGCGTAGCATTATGCTCAGCCAGCCACACATACCAGTATGTAGCATTATGCTCAGGCAGCCACACATACCAGTACGTAGCATTATGCTCAGGCAGCCACACATACCAGTATGTAGCATTATGCTCAGGCAGTCACACATACCAGTACGTAGCATTATGCTCAGGCAGCCACACATACCAGTATGTAGTATTATGCTCAGGCAGTCACACATACCAGTGCGTAGCATTATGCTCAGGCAGCCACACATACCAGTGCGTAGCATTATGTTCAGGCAGCCACATACACCAGTGCGTAGCATTATGCTCAGGCAGCCACACATACCAGTATGTAGCATTATGCTCAGGCAGCCACATATACCAGTACGTAGAATTATGCTCAGGCAGCCACACATACCAGTGCGTAGCATTATGCTCAGGCAGTCACACATACCAATGCGTAGCATTATTATTACAACCTAGGATTTCAAAGGCCTGTTATCCCAGGTGTAATGGGAGCAAAAGAAACACAGCAGAAAAAGTTTAGACTTATATTATCCTTCACCAATTTAGAACAGCAATATGTACACTATGTACAGTAATAAGTATAGTGCACGTCACGGTAAGCAAGGCAGAAATAGAAGCCACAAGATAGCAGACCGTGCTCAACCAGCTCTAGAATGGGAATGACAAGGGCAGACAGGAGAGCGGTATCCACATAACCTCTGCGATTGCCAATCCCACCTTCTTATTGGCTAGAACCTGGTCACTAGTTGAACGATGGGGCCCCATCACCAACTCTTAGCAACCTGGTTCGCTGGTTGGGGGAGATAGCCTGTAAATGAGGGTGTGTCCATGCGCCGAATAAAGGTTACGTACTCTTTGCATGCCACAATTATGCTCAGGCAGCCACACATACCAGTACGTAGAATTATGCTCAGGCAGTCACACATACCAGTGCGTAGAATTATGCTCAGGCAGCCACACATACCAGTACGTAGCATTATGCTCAGGCAGTCACACATACCAGTGCGTTGCATTATGCTCAGGCAGCCACACATACCAGTATGTAGCATTATGGTCAGGCAGCCACACAAACCAGTATGTAGCATTATGCTCAGACAGTCACACATACCAGTGCGTAGCATTATGCTCAGGCAGTCACACATACCAGTGCGTAGCAGTCACACATACCAGATCATTATGCTCAGCAGCCACACATACCAGTATGTAGCTCATTATGTAGCTCAGGCAGCCACACAAAGTATGTAGCATTATGCAGACAGTCACACATGTAGCATTATGCTCAGGCAGTCCGTAGCATTATGATCATACCAGTACGTCAGCATTAGCATGCTCAGGCAGCCACACATACCAGTACGTAGCATTATGCTCAGGCAGCCACACATACCAGTATGTAGCATTATGCTCAGGCAGTCACACATACCAGTATGTAGCATTATGCTCAGGCAGCCACACATACCAGTACGTATCATTATGCTCAGGCAGCCACACATACCAGTGCATAGCATTATGCACAGGCAGTCACACATACCAGTATGTAGCATTATGCTCAGGCAGCCACACATACCAGTATGTAGCATTATGCTCAGGCAGTCACACATACCAGTATGTAGCATTATGCTCAGGCAGCCACACATACCAGTATGTAGCATTATGCGCAGGCAGCCACTCATACCAGTATGTAGCATTATGGTCAGGCAGTCACGTATACCAGTTTGTAGCATTATGCTCAGGCAGTCACACATACCAGTATGTAGCATTATGCTCAGGCAGCCACACATACCAGTACGTAGTATTATGTTCAAACAGCCACACATACTAGTATGTAGCATTATGCTCAGGCAGCCACACATACCAGTATGTAGCATTATGCTCAGGTAGCCACACATACCAGTATGTAGCATTATGCTCAGGCAGCCACACATACCAGTATGTAGCATTATGCTCAGGCAGCCACACATACCAGTATGTAGCATTATGCTCAGGCAGCCACACATACCAGTATGTAGCATTATGCTCAGGCAGCCACACATACCAGTACGTAGCATTATGCTCAGGCAGCCACACATACCAGTATGTAGCATTATGCTCAGGCAGCCACACATACCAGTATGTAGCATTATGCTCAGGCAGCCACACATACCACTACGTAGCATTATGCTCAGGCAGCCACACATACCAGTGCGTAGCATTATGCTCAGGCAGTCACACATACCAGTATGTAGCATTATGCTCAGGCAGCCACACATACCAGTATGTAGCATTATGCTCAGGCAACCACACATACCAGTATGTAGCATTATGCTCAGGCAGCCACACATACCAGTATGTAGCATTATGCTCAGACAGTCACACATACCAGTGCGTAGCATTATGCTCAGGCAGTCACACATACCAGTGCGTAGCATTATGATCAGGCAGCCACACATACCAGTATGTAGCATTATGCTCAGGCAGCCACACAAACCAGTATGTAGCATTATGCTCAGGCAGCCACACATACCAGTACGTAGCATTATGCTCAGGCAGCCACACATACCAGTATGTAGCATTATGCTCAGGCAGTCACACATACCAGTATGTAGCATTATGCTCAGGCAGTCACACATACCAGTATGTAGCATTATGCTCAGGCAGCCACACATACCAGTACGTATCATTATGCTCAGGCAGCCACACATACCAGTGCATAGCATTATGCACAGGCAGTCACACATACCAGTATGTAGCATTATGCTCAGGCAGCCACACATACCAGTACGTAGCATTATGCTCAGGCAGTCACACATACCAGTATGTAGCATTATGCTCAGGCAGCCACACATACCAGTATGTAGCATTATGCTCAGGCAGCCACTCATACCAGTATGTAGCATTATGCTCAGGCAGTCACGTATACCAGTTTGTAGCATTATGCTCAGGCAGTCACACATACCAGTATGTAGCATTATGCTCAGGCAGCCACACATACCAGTACGTAGTATTATGTTGAAACAGCCACACATACTAGTATGTAGCATTATGCTCAGGCAGCCACACATACCAGTATGTAGCATTATGCTCAGGTAGCCACACATACCAGTATGTAACATTATGCTCAGGCAGCCACACATACCAGTATGTAGCATTATGCTCAGGCAGCCACACATACCAGTATGTAGCATTATGCTCAGGCAGCCACACATACCAGTATGTAGCATTATGCTCAGGCAGCCACACATACCAGTACGTAGCATTATGCTCAGGCAGCCACACATACCAGTATGTAGCATTATGCTCAGGCAGCCACACATACCAGTATGTAGCATTATGCTCAGGCAGCCACACGTACCACTACGTAGCATTATGCTCAGGCAGCCACACATACCAGTGCGTAGCATTATGCTCAGGCAGTCACACATACCAGTATGTAGCATTGTGCTCAGGCAGCCACACATGCCAGTATGTAGCATTATGCTCAGGCAGCCACACATACTAGTGCGTAGCATTATGCTCAGGCAGTCACACATACCAGTATGTAGCATTATGCTCAGGCAGCCACACATACCAGTATGTAGCATTATGCTCAGGCAGCCACACATACCAGTGCGTAGCATTATGCTCAGGCAGCCACACATACCAGTGCGTAGCATTATGCTCAGGCAGTCACACATACCAGTATGTAGCATTATGCTCAGGCAGCCACACATACCAGTGTGTAGCATTATGCTCAGCCAGCCACACATACCAGTATGTAGCATTATGCTCAGGCAGCCACATATACCAGTATTTAGCATTATGCTCAGGCAGCCACACATACCAGTATGTAGCATTATGCTCAGGCAGCCACACATACTAGTGCGTAGCATTATGCCCAGGCAGCCACACATACCAGTGCGTAGCATTATGCTCAGGCAGCCACACATACCAGTGCGTAGCATTATGCTCAGGCAGTCACACATACCAGTATGTAGCATTATGCTCAGGCAGTCACACATACCAGTGCGTAGCATTATGCTCAGCCAGCCAAACATACCAGTATGTAGCATTATGCTCAGGCAGCCACACATACCAGTATGTAGCATTATGCTCAGGCAGCCACACATACTAGTGCGTAGCATTATGCTCAGGCAGTCACACATACCAGTATGTAGCATTATGCTCAGGCAGCCACACATACCAGTATGTAGCATTATGCTCAGGCAGCCACACATACCAGTATGTAACATTATGCTCAGGGAGCCACACATACCAGTATGTAGCATTATGCTCAGGCAGCCACACATACCAGTATGTAGCATTATGCTCAGGCAGCCACACATACCAGTATGTAGCATTATGCTCAGGCAGCCACACATACTAGTGCGTAGCATTATGCTCAGGCAGTCACACATACCAGTATGTAGCATTATGCTCAGGCAGCCACACATACCAGTATGTAGCATTATGGTCAGGCAGTCACACATACCAGTATGTAGCATTATGCTCAGGCAGCCAAACATACCAGTATGTAGCATTATGCTCAGGCAGCCACACATACCAGTATGTAGCATTATGCTCAGGCAGCCACACATACCAGTATGTAGCATTATGCTCAGGCAGCCACACATACTAGTGCGTAGCATTATGCTCAGGCAGTCACACATACCAGTATGTAGCATTATGCTCAGGCAGCCACACATACCAGTATGTAGCATTATGCTCAGGCAGCCACACATACCAGTATGTAACATTATGCTCAGGGAGCCACACATACCAGTATGTAGCATTATGCTCAGGCAGCCACACATACCAGTATGTAGCATTATGCTCAGGCAGCCACACATACCAGTATGTAGCATTATGCTCAGGCAGCCACACATACTAGTGCGTAGCATTATGCTCAGGCAGTCACACATACCAGTATGTAGCATTATGCTCAGGCAGCCACACATACCAGTATGTAGCATTATGGTCAGGCAGTCACACATACCAGTATGTAGCATTATGCTCAGGCAGCCACACATACCAGTGCGTAGCATTATGCTCAGGCAGTCACACATACCAGTATGTAGCATTATGCTCAGGCAGTCACACATACCAGTGCGTAGCATTATGCTCAGCCAGCCACACATACCAGTATGTAGCATTATGCTCAGGCAGCCACACATACCAGTATGTAGCATTGTGCTCAGGCAGCCACACATACTAGTGCGTAGCATTATGCTCAGGCAGTCACACATACCAGTATGTAGCATTATGCTCTGGCAGCCACACATACTAGTGCGTAGCATTATGCTCAGGCTGTCACACATACCAGTATGTAGCATTATGCTCAGGCAGCCACACATACCAGTATGTAGCATTATGCTCAGGCAGCCACACATACCAGTATGTAGCATTATGCTCAGGCAGCCACACATACCAGTATGTAGCATTATGCTCAGGCAGCCACACATACCAGTATGTAGCATTATGCTCAGGCAGCCACACATACCAGTATGTAGCATTATGCTCAGGCAGCCACACATACCAGTATGTAGCATTATGCTCAGGCAGCCACACATACCAGTATGTAGCATTATGCTCAGGCAGCCACACATACCAGTATGTAGCATTATGCTCAGGCAGCCACACATACCAATATTCTCACGAATTTTACCCAAGATACATTACACAAATGTTGGAAAGTTGAAGCCAACTGAATTTGGTGTTCTAGAGTGATAAAAGCCTCTGATGAAGCAGACGACAATGTTGCTGAGAATATTCCACAAAATTGGAAAGTTCCCCACGTTAAACTTTAAAATACCGTATAACCTTAGATTTTCATGTTTTCAGTTTACTTTTTAATTTACATTCTGTTTAAAATTTTATATAATCCTGTAAATCAAATTTTTAATTTTGATATTCTAAATAATCCATTTGGAGAAAAATGACAAGAGAAACTGACAAATTTGCGCCCACACAGCTCAATTTTTGCACAAAAATACTTCATATCAAGATACACCAGCATTTAAGGTTTAAAGCTGATCAGAAGAAGCATTCTCTAGTTATTGTATGGGAAACAATTTGCCTCATAAAATTGGAAAATTAAAATTTAGATCACAATGTGAGTGACGAGCTGTGTTTTAATAAAGCTCACCAATGGAAAAAGTTCGCAGCCGATCAGAAAAAGTATTTTTCAGTAACTGATCCGAGTCCAACGATTCCAAGTTTTTCTTTAAACTATTTTATCGCATCAAAAATTTGCCTGAGCGCAAATGAAATTTAATTGTGGCCTCTAAGGTAAGTCAGCCATTAAATTTTGAAGATGTTTAGAAGCGCTAAACCGAACATTATTTCACGTGATTTAAACGGAAATAAAAATTTCACACCATTTCAGACATAAAATTGTTAAAGTTGCTCACACACGTTTGAATTTTGAACTCTGCCATCGTCGAATTTTTGGGGGGCTTTTTTTTTAGAAGCAGAGTCAAAAATTTATTTTCACGTGATACAATGTTTATACAGAAAGTGAGTGACATTTAGTTGTGCTCTCAGAAAGTTGAGGATTTCGGAAGTTATCCGGGCCCCTCCCTCAAGATATATAGCAATAAGCCATGTGATGCTTAACGGGGGTAAATAACAACAGTAAGCCAGCGGATGAATCACAGTAAGCCAGCGGTGGCTTGATCACTGACTCTCAGCAATGGTCAGCTAACAATTGTTTAACTTCAGTGCTGAAAAAGTGGAACTCACTCAAAGTCTATAACGTCGATAAACAAAAAATAGAGTTTTTTTGATGGCAGTAAAGGCTAGAGATCTGCCAGAGATTACTGATGAGGAAAACAATTACTAACGGCGGCCATTGGTGCCGAGTATATTCTGGGTACAACACAGCGAACCACGACGCATTATTTACCCCGGTAGCGTCGTCCTGGGACTAAAACACTGGCTGGCCTCGATGGTCTTGCTGGGGAGAGTGTTTACGTTTTTCTGGAACATGTTAAGGGTGAGTCTCCGTCCATCTGTCTGTCTGTCTGTGTGTGTGTGTGTGTGTGTGTGTCTGTCTGTCTCTCTGTCTCTCTCTCTCTCTCTCTCTCTCTCTCTCTCTCTCTCTCTCTCTCTCTCTCTCTCTCTCTCTCTCCCTCATATTATCTTTGTCTTAATGCTATCAAGAATTATCAGTCTCGACTTCCGCAAACACAATCGGTAAGTGAAACTTGATGAGAGAGAACGCGCACACACACACACGCACGCCAAGAGCTGTGACTCGACCCATAAGAAAGTACAGATCAGCAGAAACCAGAGAAACCAGCGAAAAAACAGAAACGAATACACACGGGCGAGAAAAGAGGCTTAGTGACCGTTTGAGAACGACACAGCATCGAAAGCCAAAGCTAAAATGACGAGTTACTATACAACCACCTTAGAAGGAAGACAACAGTAAAGGACCAGGTAATAAGGCTGAAGAAGACAGGAGGAGAGTTTACAGGTACATGACCAGGTGGTAAATAAAAGACTGAATGAGGTTTTCATAGAGCAAATGGGGAGACTGATAATGTCAAAGGGAAGAATCACACCAACCAGCACTGAGCACAATACACATAGCAAGAGAAGAAGTGAAGAAACTACAGAGTAAGCCACACACACATCGAAGGAAATGGGAACAGACAATATATCTCCCTGGGGTCTGAGAGAAGGAGTAGAAACATTGTGTGTGCCACTACTAAAAATCTATAGGTTTCTTTAAACATGGCCATCAGAGGTTTGGAAAACAATAAATTTATCTTTAATATTTAAGACAGGGGCCAGAGGTAGCACTAAACTACAGGCCAGTGTTATTTACATGCACACTGTGAAAGGTAACAGAGAAGATAAACGAAGAGTGGTAAAGCTCTTGGAGTGGTTATATAAACAACAACTAGTATGACTTTAGAGAAAGTAAATCCTGTTTTCACATATCCCATTCACTGCATATTCATGGACTATGAGGAGGCATCTGATGCAGTGCTGAAAGCATAAAAAACTGAGATAAAAATGAGAGGAGCAGACAGGAGTAACAGGGAAAACACTGCAGTGTAAGAGCAAGCATGACAAGCAGGGTTCCATAAGAATTGGCAATGGGATCGTCGGCACTGTTTCTCGTTAACGTAGATGACATACCGTGAGAGACAGAATCTAATGTGTCCCTGTTTGCAGAAGATGTTAAGAGGCGCGTGAGTTTCCGTTTCCTAATATCAAGTTTATTTTTCCACTGTAATCTATCTTGTCCATAATTACTATAGCATTTGCTTTGTCCGCTTTCGTAAGGTGAAACGTAGGATCTTTCTTTAATTCATGGTATAACCTATCTCCCAGTGGACCTCCTAGTATTAGAGGCAGAATCTATACACAGCTTGAAGATTACGAATAACAAGGCTCACGACTCCAGGAGAGACTAATCCCGGTAGGTGGCCAGTTTGAGAGGCAGAGCCAGGAGCTGAGACTCGACCTCTTCAACCACAAATAGGTAAATACGCACACAGTTTTATCAAGACACAAACACACAACAACAAATGAATCACTCTGTTTTAAACCCTCAAGCCTATCCTTGTTTTTCGCGCAGATTCATCAAATTACATCAACATTTACCAACTAATTTTGTTGTTACCCTGGATGTAACTGCCTTTGTTATCTTGTTTCCTGTTGCTTTCAATGCTGATGTGTGTGTGTGTGTGTATGTGTGTGTGTGTGTGTGTGTGTGTGTGTGTGTGTGTGTGTGTGTGTGTTTGTGTGTGTGTGAGCGTATGTATTGGCTTATGATTATTTTTGCCTGCGTGAATCTGAAATAATGAAAATAATAAAGTAGCAACTTTCTCGAGAAGTAGCTAGGTCTGGAACAAGGCAAGGAAACAGTTCGAGCCAGTCCGCTGCACCCCCCCCCCCAACCACTACACCACGAGGATCTTACAAAAGGATCACACACACACACACACACACACACACACACACACACACACACACACACACACACACAAGCACACACACACACACACACACACACACACACACACACACACACACACACACACACACACACACACACACACACACAGAAGATAAGATAAAGTGCTTAGAAGAGGAGCTAAAAAACCTGAAACAGAATAGGGAGACAAATGACAGTACAGACATGACATCAGGGACTTCTATACCAGTCACAGACGAGGGGGCTGTAGGAATTCACGAAAAGACGAGTACAGGAAGACCAAACGAGAAGCCTGCAGTCAATGCAGGAGAGATGACTTATGCAGAGACTCTAACAGTCAACTACAGTGGCAGGGAACAACTGAGCAGGGAAAACTGTCAACTGAGCATAGGGACTGCAGCAAGGGCAGGGGTTGAAGGCAGGAACGTTTCGATGGAAGGAGCTAAAACACCTCAGAGGACGCAAAGAGAGACACAGTGGGAGAGGTCAGTGTTTGTCTACGGGCTCCAAGAAGTTGAAGAAACCAGGGGGAGAAGAAAGCGATCAAAGGTATCTTGAAAGCAATAGGAGAGGGAGACATGACCCAGGTGGCAAATTTTCGGAAAATTGGGTGGTTTGTACGCAGAAGGAGACGGCCTGTCAAAGTAATCTTCAAGGCAGAATCAGCTCGAACCAGGGTCCTGCAGGACTGAGGGACAATTCAGAGTACCAGAGCATGTACCTCGATCGCGACAGAACACAGGAGGAAAGGACGAAACAGAGAGAGGGTACAAAGACGAAAGGAGGAATGAGAGGCATCGATAAAGACGAGCAGAACCCAGACTCAGGTGGAAGGACAAATACACCCCACAGAGAAACCCACAGAAGGATTCCAACCATAACAACCCCGAAGCAACTGAATAACCTTAACCAAAACCCACACACTGTTCCCTCTGCCCCCACCGCCCACCAAAAACCCCACCTCTACAGCAGCCCCCTTAGGCACTATGCCCCCAGCCCCCACCATAAACCCCACCCACACTGTGACAACCCCAAAGCAGCTGAACAATCTCAAACAAAACCCACACACTGTTCCCTCTACCCCCACCCCTCACATCACAAGCCCCACTGCCACAGCAGCTCCCTGCAGGCACTCTGCCCTCACCCCCCATCACAAATCCCACCCACACCGCAAACCCCCATAGCCCCTCCCAGAGCTCCCGCTCCCTCAACCCCAATATTCTCCCAGGTCCACCATGATAGACAAGAAGCTGAAGGTGTGATACACAAACACAAATGGAATAGCAAATAAATACGAGGAGTGGCACGAAAGAATCAACGAGAAGTCCCCGGACATCATAGCAGTAACAGAAACGAAACTCACTGAGACAATAACAGATGCAGTCTTCCCACCGGGATATCAGATCCTGAGGAAAGATAGAAGGAGCAGAAGGGGAGGAAATTCGAGGAAATGGAGGGCATGGACGAGATTGGAGAAAGGGACTACATAGCAGGCACAATTCAATCTGGGGAACATAAGGTAGTCATTGCTGTGATGTATAACCCACCACAGAACTGCAGGAGGCCAAGAGAGGAATATGATGAGAACAACAGAGCGATGGTGGACACACTGGCTGAGGTGGCATGAAGAGCTCAATCGTGCAGAGCAAAGTTACTGGTTATGGGTGATTTCAACCACAGGGAGATCGATTGGGAAAACCTGGAGCTTCATGGGGGCCCCGAAACATGGAGAGCCAAGATGATGGATGTGGTACTGGAAAACATCATGCATCAACACATCAGGGGCACTACCAGAGAGCGAGGGGAGGATGAACCAGCAAGACTTGACCTTGTGTTTACCCTGAGTAGCTCAGACATTGATGACATCACATATGAGAGGCCCCTCGGAGCTAGTGACCAAGTGACCACATAGTCATGAGGATTACATAGTAGAGTAACAGGTGGAGAGTGTAACAGGAGTCGAATGGGAAAAGCCAAACTATAAAAGGGGGGACTACACAAGTATGAGGAACTTCCTGCGGGAGGTGCAGTGGGACAGAGAAATGGTAGGAAAGACAGTAAATGAAATGATGGAATATGTAACAAAATGCAAGGAGGCAGAGGAAAGGTTTGTTCCCAAGGGCAACAGAAACAATGGGAAGACCAAAGCGAGTCCTTGGTTTACCCAAAGGTGCAGGGAGGCAAAAACTAAGTGCATTAGAGAATGAAAGAGGTACAGAATGCAAAGGACCCAGGAAAACAAGGAGATCAGTCGAAGAGCCAGAAACAAATATGCACAGATAAGGAGGGAGGCCCAAGTCTGGCCCGAAACTGCTGTTTAGCCACATTAGGAGAAAGACGACAGTCAAAGACCAGGTGATCAGGCTGAGGAAATAAGGTGGGGAACTCACAAGAAACGATCAAGAAGTATGCGAGGAGCTCAACATGAGATTTAAGGAAGGACGGGAAGGACTCTGGGAAGACAGGACAGAGGGGGACACCAACAGGGAATAGATCAACAGGTGCTGGACGATATGCACACAACTGAGGAGGAGGTGAAGAAGCTGCTAAGTGACCTTGATACCTCAGAGGCAATGGGACCAGACAACATCTCCCCGTGGGTCCTCAGGGAGGGAGCAGATATACTGTGTGTGCCATTAACCACAATCTTCAACACATCCCTTGAAACTGGGCAACTACCTGAGGTATGGAAGACTGCAAATGTAGTTCCCATTTTTAAAAAAAAGAGACAGAAAAGAGGCACTAAATTACAGACCAGTGTCACTGACGTGTATAGTATGCAAAGTCATGGAGAAGATTATCAGGAGGAGAGTGGTGGAGCACCTGGAACGGAACAAGATTATAAACGACAACCAGCACGTTTTCATGGAAGGCAAATCCTGTGTCACAAACCTTCTGGAGTTCTATGACAAAGTTACAGAAAGAAGACACGAGAGGGAGGGATGGGATGATTGCATTTTCTTGGGCTGCAAGAAGGCCTTCGACACAGTTCCTCACAAGCGACTAGTGCATAAACTAGAGGATCAGGCGCGTGTAACAGGAAGAGCACTGCAATGGATCAGAGAATACCTGACAGGGGGCCAACAACGAGTCATGGTACGGGATGAGGTATCACAGTGGGCGCCTGTGACGATGAGAATGAAATAAGCTTATAAGCTCCCACACCTCCGTATGCCCTCGGATGGCGGCCCAACAGCTAACATTGCTGGCTGTGCCATTCTTGTAGGGTTTGGTGGTCCTGTGGTTTAAAGCGTCATGTGGTTCTTGCTTACCATGAGGCAGGCCAGTACAACATGGGTTCGAGTCCTTGGCTAGCGCAGTGTTGTTAATGATATATATATATATATATATATATATATATATATATATATATATATATATATATATACATATATATATATATATATATATATATATATATATATATATATATATAGAGAGAGAGAGAGAGAGAGAGAGAGAGAGAGAGAGAGAGAGAGAGAGAGAGAGAGAGAGAGAGAGAGAGAGAGAGAGAGAGAGAGAACATATATAATGGTAGGTAGGGGTTAGAAATTGTGCTCTAAACAATGGGGGTTACATTATACTGAGGGTGTGGCTCCCCTGCCCGTCATTCTCCTCCCATGAAACTCACTGAATAGTTTTATTAACGAAAGGTTAATTACAGTTATTCTACATTATTATTTAAAAAAGTATACAAGTCCAAGACATTATTGATAAGAATGAGGAAAGGAGAGAGAAGAGAGGAAGAGGAGGAGAATGGTAGAGTGAGGAGATGGAAGGGAAAGGGAACAGGGATGGAAGAGGGGTGATGAGGCATAGAAGAATGGTGAAGATAAAGAAAAAAGTGTGAAAGGGTGACAATAAAGAGGGAGAGAGAGAGCGAGAGAGAGAGAGAGAGAGAGAGAGAGAGAGAGAGAGAGAGAGAGAGAGAGAGAGAGAGAGAGAGAGAGAGAGGCCCAGACAAGTTGAGCCCAAGATTGCTGAGAAGATGTGCAGACCAGCTAGCAGCACCTCTAACTCGCATCTTTCAGCATTGCCTAGTACAGTGTAAATGGCCCTCTCTATAGAAAGAGGCAAATGTAGTCCCTGTTCACAAAAAGAAGAGCAGAGCAGAAATCAGCAACTACAGACCAGTGTCACTCCTGTCAATCACTGGCAAGATCCTTGAGACAATAATCTCAAGACAAATGACAGAGTTTTTTGACTATCACTCACTACTTTGTGATCGTCAATATGGCTTCAGGAAAGGTTACTCTGCTGCTGATCTGTTGTTAAACTTCTCCACTAAGTGGCACTAGTCACTGGATGAATCCAAATTCAGCTGTGTGGTAGCACTGGACATTGCTGGCGCTTTCGACCGGGTGTGGCACCAGGGCCTCTTTAGCAAAACTTCAAGCACTGGGAATTGCAGGCTCTACGCTATGTCTCCTCAGTGATTACCTTCATGGTAGATCTCTAAGTGTAGTTCTCAATGGAACGGAATCAGCAAGACATCATATTGGGGCAAGTGTTCCACAAGGAAGCGTGCTGGGACCATTGTTATGGAATGTCTACTTCAACGACCTTCTTCATCTCATCCCAGAATCACATGCATATGCAGACGACTGCACACTGACATTCACTTATCCAAGAGAAGAAATGCCAGCTGCTCTAAGCTACATCAATCATCAGCTTGGGGAAATAGATGGCAAGTAACATTTGCACATGAGAAAACGCAAATGATGATCGTCTCTAGGCACCATGATGGTAATGCTGGTGCAGTAGTAAGGATGAATGGGAGGGTGTTGGCACCTGGAGAAGAAGTTGATATCCTTGGGGTGAAATTTGACTCCAAACTAACCATGAAGAACCATGTTGTAAATCTTGCAAACAAGGCAGCCAGGAAGCTTAGAGCACTTCGCAGTATCTCGCATCTACTTGACAGTAGGGGTTGCAAGATTCTGTACGAGGCACAAGTACGCTCGCAGCTTGAGTATGCTCCAATTTCTTGGTTTGCCTGCCCCCCCCCCCTCTCATCTGCGACTGCTTGACAGAGTAGAGAACAGAGCAAGACGTCTCATCTCTCGCCTGGACTCATCCTGGATAGATCTGTCATTTCAGCAGAGCCTTCAACACAGGAGGGATGTGGGTGGCCTTACTGTTATGTACAAGGCCAATATTGTAAAAGTACCACACTTGGATCCACTTCGAGGACAGCGTGAAGCAAGCTTTTATACCAGAAGACGGGCAGAAAGCAGCAACTTCACTCTGGCTGTACCCTTCTCCAGAACTTCACTTCATCTGAGATAATTTATCCCCAGGATGATTCGAGTCTGGAAACATTCGTACAGCATTATGATGTCAACGAGATAAAGTTAGTTCATCAGATGAAAATGCTGGCCAACAGATGACTCCAACTTCATCCTGTTCACTACCTGTATGTCTCATGTCAATAAAAATGCTTTCAAATGAGCTGATGTAGGTAA